>NW_024412426.1:4754620-4888803 GCF_014898765.1 Herpailurus yagouaroundi
CAGTTAGAGGCAGTCATTCTATATATTACGTCGGGCAAAGATGGAGTAATCTCTTCTGTTAGACCATATGCTAATATAGTGCTGATAAGTGAGAGTGAAAAATGAAAGGGAGAAATACATTAATTGTATTCTCTCAATAAGGTATGCTATCCGAGGTAATTATTTCATGACAGTTTTAGTTAGAGTACTTGTTTTATCATGAAATAAAAGATGGTTTTAGGAGCCTTTTATTGGAAAAGACAATTGTATCAAATTAGTACCAAATTAGATTTTTGTCTTTATAAAGGTGAGCAAACCCATGAGCAGTTTTTAAATTGATGTGTTCTAGTCCACAAATGAACAAATTCTGTTTGAGGGTTAAAGAAGCTATTATTTTGTCCTTTATGCTGACAGCTTCATTACAGATTAGCCTACTGTTGGCATTAAAAAAATGTTTGGCTCCTTATGATCTTTGTGCATGCAACTATAATATTAATGCAGTGCCATAGCACTGTTCATTAAGAAATGACTTTAAATGAGGTTGAAGCGTGTAAATTTGGAAAGATACAGATGTTAAATGCAGTCGTTTCTCTTTGTATACAGCCGTATGGCTAATAATTTCCAAGTGGCTAAAGCTCTTGTTAGCAGGAGTGCTGGTGTGTTAAGAATGGCTCTATAAATAACTTTAAGAACTGAAGTTGAAGGTGCTTCTTTTAAAGACTATTGTTAACTAAACATTATTGCCAAACAGATGGAAAGCATTCACCAGCCTGATGTTTTTAGGTCTAATTATATTATCACCAGCCCTGTACGGCTCAGTTGAAGAGGTGTATCCAGAGGCCAATTTATAATCATTTAGCCAACACCTGTTTGGGAGAAATTGACAGTCAAAGGGCACATTTAAAAAAAAAATCACATATGTTCTTGTGTTTATTGCCTCAATGTGAACGTTGTCTAGTTGCAAACAAACTTGGTAGGAGAAGAAAGTAAATGCAAACAGAGCATCACTTCCCAGCCATGTTTGTCGATCTTAATTTGGTCTTTTTATCTGATCCACTTCATGCTTCATGGCTAAGTAAGATCAGCAAAGAATCACTCCTGATTCACGTGGATATATTCTGTTCAGCCAGTTAAGAGGTTTCTGGTAGACGAAAGAAATTCTCTTGTACATCTTCCATACCTTTTATCTCGTGAAATGTTTTCTGTTTCATAGAGATGTATCTTATTTAAAGAAGATTGACATTCTGGTGAGTGGCTTAAGACAGTCACAACTTGGTACAAAAACACAGAGGATTTAAGGAACACTACTTTACAAACTCGATAGAGGTTTATTAAGCTCTCTGCAAAGGCAGAGAGAGGACCGAAGTGTCTCCTTTTACACATATGACATGTTAAATTAAGTCTCAAAGTTCAAGCTCTTTGAATGTGGTTCCATGCTTTGGAGATTCAAGATTGCATATAGCTCAAGGGGAAATTATGGGGAGAATAGGTGTATTTTATCAGAAAATAGTTTGGACCTGATGTCCCCACTAACTCTTTCATTTTAGTGTTTTTTTCCCTCTTTTGGCATATTTCTTTATTGAAAGATTTATATATATCACTTCCATCTTCTTATCACCCATTATTAACCCAGAGCAGTCTGACTTCTGCTCCAGCAGTTCACAGCATAATACAGTATTGAAAGTTACCAACAGTTTCCTAACTGCCTGAGGCAGTAATCGATTTTCAGTCTCAATAGTTTTCTGGATCTTTCTCTTTAGGCAAGGGGAACAAAAGGAAAAATAGACAAATGGGACAACATTAAACTAAAAAGCTTTTGTACAGGAAGGAGACCATCAGTAAAATGAAAAAGCAGCCTACTGAATGGAAGAAGATATTTGCAAATGATATATCTGATAAGGGATTAATATCCAAAAATATAAATAACTCATACAACTCAACACCAAAAACAAATCTGATTAAAAAATGGGAGAGAACCCGAATAGACATTTTTCCCAAGGATATATACAGGTGGCCTACAGACATGAGAAAACATATCTAATCATCATGAGAATGCAAATCAAAACCACAGCAAAGTATCACCTCATAATAATCAGAATGGCTAGTATTCAAAAGATAAGAAATAACAAGTGTTGGGGAGGATGTGGAGAAGAGGGAATACTCATGCACTGTTGGTGGGAATATACATTGGTACATCTGCTATGGAAAACAGCATGGAGGTTCCTCAAAAAATTAAAAATAGAAATACTATGTAATCCAGTAATTCCACTGTTGGGTATTTACCTGAAGAAAATAAAAACACTAATTCGAAGAGATTATATGCGCCCCTATGTTTACTGAAATGTTATTTACGATAGCCAAGATATGGAAGCAACCTAAGTGTCCATCTATAGATGAATGGATAAAGAACATGTGGTGCATGTACACAGTGGAAAATTAGCCACAAAAAAGGATGACATCTTGCCATTCATGACAACATGGATGGCACTAGAGAATATTATGCTAAATGGCATAAATCAGACAAAGACAAATGCCATTTGATTTCACTTATGTGTGGAATCTAGAAAACAACAAATGAACAAACGAAAAATAATAACAGACTCATAACTATGGAGATACAAAGCTTGTGGTTGCCAGAGAGGAGGGTTGTTGGGGGTATAGGCGAAACAGGTGAACAGAATTAAGATGTACAAACTTACAGTTATAAAATAAATGATGAGAATAAAAAGGACAGCATAGGGAATATAGTCAATAATATTGTAATAACTTTGTATGGTAGACAGATGGTAACTACACTTATTGTGGTAAGCATTTCATAGTGTATGTGATATGATTGTTGAATCACTACTTGAAACTAACAATATTGTAGGTCAGCTATATTTTAACTTAAAAAAAGCCAGTCACAAAGGAAAAATAGATATACCTATCTCATTGGATTGTTCAGTGCATTATATCGTTTAATTCTTTGAAATCCAGCACAGTGTAAACATTTCGTTGGGGGTACAGTCTCATGTTTTTAGCTGTTATTTTGATGGAGAATATGAAACTTTAGTCCCAACTTATTTTCTAAGCTCCCTTCACATATTGCCATCTGTCTTCTAAGCCTGAATTTGTTCACTGTGTTTATTGAACATTTATTTACTATGGGATCGTGATGTGTTATGTGTTGGAGGAAATACAATTTCTGCCCTGTATTAGTTTTCTATTTTTGTCATAACAAATCACCACAAACTTAGCATCTTCCAACAATTAAATTTATTATGTCAAGGTTCTTTGGACCAGAGGCCTGACGTGGGTCATATTGTACTATAATCAAAGTGCGGGCACTGCTGTGTTCCTTACTGAAGACTCTGGGGAAAAACCCACTTTCAAGCTTACTCAGATTGTAGGTTGAACTCTTTTCTTTGCCGTTGTAGGACTGAACTCTTCCTTACTGGCTATCAGCTGAACACTGGTCTTTGCTTCTAGAAGCTGTCTGCTCCTTCTCATGCTTGTTGGGAGCTGCCGGTGGCCTTTCTCCAGTGCTGACATGCGGGTGTCTGTATCTTAGCACCAGCAACTGTGTAACCCTCTCATACTTAACATCTCTCTGATTTCTCCTGCCATTATCACTTCTGTGTTTCCACTTCTGGCCAGAGACAGTTCTCTGCTTTTCAGCGTTCATGGGACTTGATTGAGCCTCCTCGGTAATCCAAGATAATCTGTTTTAAGGTCTGTAGACCTTAATTACATCTGCAAAGTTCTTTTTGCCAGAAACATAACATATTCACAGGTTCTGGAGATTAAGGTATGAACGTCCTTGGCGACCATTATTCTGCCTATGATATAGCCATGAAAAGCTTGAAATCTGGTTGGGAGATAGACACATGAACAAATAAAATCAAATTCAAGGGGTTGGTACTGTATACAGTGGGTGACTGAAGAAAGGAGAGAATCAGTGTTATTGAGAGACAGACATTTGAGCTGAATATGGGAAGATGAGTACTTGTTTTAAGGGGCTGTGGGGGGCATATGTCAGGGAGAAGAAGCAATAATAGTTAAATGGCGATACCAAGCAGTTTTACAAGATTATTTCACTGAAATTCTCGCAAATGGTACATGCTGTTATTATCTACCATTATGGTTTCTATAGATGAAGTTTTAATGTTTTCACATGTAGAATAGGAAGGGTAAAAGTATCTTATAGGTAGTTGAAAGAATTAACATTGATGGCTAAAGCATAGCACATAGTAAACACTTAGTACCTGGTAGGTAAAGAGAAATCAATCCCCTGTCTATAGGCACTCTTCCTATCTGCCAAGGTGGGTGGGGGAGGGGGTTGCTTGAGGGGGCAGTGGGTGAGATCATGCAGGGTCTTGAGGTGATTTTTTGGATTTATTGTTTTAAAAGAAAACACTGACTGCTATTTAGAGAACAGACCATAGGGCAGCAAATGAGGAAGCAGAGAAATCTGTTGGGAGACCATTGTTATAATCCAGGTAGATCTTTGTTTGGATCAGGGTAATAGCTGGCAAGTCAGTTCACATTTTGGGTACATTTTGAGGATAGAGCTGACAGGATTTGCTAATGGAAAAAGAGGAGCTAGGATGAGTCTTAGATACAGAAGTAGCACCAAAAGGGAGTCTTAAGTTGGAGCCTGAGTCATTGAGATCATTATACCAAGTTGCTACATAAAGAGTTTTAGGAAGAGAAATGAGACTTCAGCAATGCCTGTATTTTTTTTTTTTTTTTTTACTTCCTCTTAACCATATATATTCCATAAGGGAAAATTTTTCCTTCTAAGAAATATATTTTATTTAATTTATTTTTTTAAGAAATATATTTTAATTTTTTTTTTAATTTTTTTTTCAACATTTATTTATTTTTGGGACAGAGAGAGACAGAGCATGAACGGGGGAGGGGCAGAGAGAGAGGGAGACACAGAACTGGAAACAGGCTCCAGGCTCTGAGCCATCAGCCCAGAGCCCGACGCGGGGCTCGAACTCCCAGACCGCGAGATCGTGACCTGGCTGAAGTCGGACGCTTAACCGACTGCGCCACCCAGGCGCCCCTATTTTAATTTTTTTAATGTTTATTTATTATTTTTTTTTTAATTTTTTTTCAATGTTTTTATTTATTTTTGAGACAGAGAGAGACAGAGCATGAATGGGGGAGGGTCAGAGAGAGGGAGACATAGAATCTGAAACAGGCTCCAGGCTCTGAGCTGTCAGCACAGAGCGCGACGCGGGGCTTGAACTCACTGACCGCGAGATCATGACCTGAGCCAAAGTCGGCCCCTTAACCGACTGAGCCACCCAGGCGCCCCTAAGAAATATATTTTAAAACAAATTCCTAGATTTGTTTTAAATATATTTCTTAAAAAATATATAAATAATTATATATATATTCTCTATATATAGAAATAAGTAAATATATAGAAATGTTTCTAAAATATGGAATTTTTAGAAAAGGAAACTGTAATAAAACCCACTTGAAAAAAATGGTTTTTTTGACAGCATGCACATGCAAGCAAGTTGGGAATGGGCAGAAAGAGAGGGAGACGGAGAATCCCACACTGTCAGCACAGAGCCTGACTCAGGGTTCGAACTCACAAACTTGTGAGATCATGACCTAAGCCGAAATCAAGAGTCGGATGCTTAACCCATTGAGCCACCTATGAACCCCAGTAAAACCTACTCTAGATAAGACTGTTTTAAGCCTGTGATTTGGTTAAAGAAAAAAAAAATCTATTCAGAAATTAACAACTTTGGTGGAGTCAATTCCAACACTCCCCATCCCCCAAACCTTTAAAGTATAGTTTCAAAAAGTTACAAGTCCATGTTTCATTGTACTGTGAATGATTCATTACTCATGTCTTTTATGTAGGTTTTACTTGTAATGGACACAAGGACAGAGCAGACATTCATTTTAAAAGTAAGTAGAATTTGTATGTTGAATGAATTTAGGAATTTATTTTCAAATTATGCTTCTGAAAGAAAAATATTTAATGTTTTTTCTTGGGTATTTGAATGTTCTTTTGTGTTTGTGGTGGTCTGTATTTCTTTTACTTCCTGTTTTTTGTCACAGTTGATAAATACTTTATAGCATGCCTTTAGAGGTGGTCATTTGGATAAGTTGAAGACTCATTCCCTCATGTTTAAATATATAGTGTGTACTTTAAATATACCTCTAAAACATTTTGTGTAATTTGTGAGGACTGCACAGAGTTGCCCTTTGATTATGATTACAGTCCCTAAGAACTGAAATTTTGCCTTAAAGTCTCTGTTTCAGGTATTTGGGAAAGTGTTCTCTACATTCCTGGCACTCTTTTTTTTTTTTTTTTTTTTTTTTAATCTAAATTCTAGGAACAAGGAAAGAAACATCCCTCAATTTTGTAATTTCAAAATTGAAATGGCTTATGGCAGTACATATTCTAAAATATCCTAATTTAATCATTTCTACAGCATCTAGAGTTAATCAATTTCAGATTAGTTTTATGTATTTTTTTCAGATTCTTACAGCATGGCAGTAAGTTACATTAACATATGCGGAAACAAATTTCTTTCTGAGTATACTTTATCACTGGCATCTCCCCAGATTTTTAAACCAGGGTAAGACACCAGAAACTATACCCACCTTGTTCCTTTGGAGAAGTCTTAAAATAGTCTTTATACTGTTTTTGGCCTGAAATTTTAAATCACCTGTTTCATCAGGAATACCTTTTATGTCTCAGAAATTTGAATGATCTCACAATGTCTACTGTTTTAAAGATCTGTCTATATATGTAAAATAAAACTTAAGAAAAGGTCATAGAGAAATAACTGTGTATCATCCTGATGACTTAGTTTGAGAGCATCTCTAATAAAAACACTGACCCACGTAATTGATTTTAATGGCAGCTTTGTGGCATCTTCCGTTCTCTGGATTCACGCCAGATGCCATCAGCAGAGCCTCCAGGGACCGAGGGGCATAGAGCAGCAGATGAGTGGTTTCTCTGAAGCCCAGAGTAACTCGGATAGATTAGTTTGGTTGATAAACACAGAGCACAGCAGGCTCCAAAGGCAACTGAGGGTACAACTGACCTTTTTGTTCTCTGTCAGGGTCTAAGGAAAAGCAGTGAATACAGCAGGAACAGAAAGACCATCATCCCCCGCTGTGTGCCCAACATGGTGTGTCTGCACAAGTACATCATTTCTGAGGAGTCGGTATTTCTTGTGCTGCAGCACGCGGAAGGTTAGTTTGTAGTTTAAATTGTTTATGGAGCAAAGAATGTCATCATCTCCTTAGCTCTTCCGTTTCCATAACGTCCTTCTTACTTCTGTTATCGCATGAGCAGATGAAACATATAAAACACATGTAAGAAACTTTCCTTATTCCTCTGCTCTCTTTGAGTTGTGAGGGAAAACGAAAACCCAGGTGAGCAGCGGATTTCATTTGAACTACAGTAACCTTGTTAGATATACATAACTACTTACTTTCTCCTAGAATTGGTCTACTCTGATGAGAACTTTAAGGTGAAGGTGTGCTAAAAGAGCGAGGTTGTATTTTAGGGGTTTTATTTTGTTCTCTGCGAAAAGGATACATTAATGTTAGATGACTTAAAAAGCATCCCCTGAAGAATTAATTAATTACCTCCTCTTTTAGAATGCACGGGTATTTGCTTAACGTTTGACATTACCTAGTTATTCTGATCTGGGTTTTTACGAACACAGCCATTGGCATCACATATGCGTACAAAGCAGAGGCATGGTGCCCTGCCTTCAAACTATTTATGAAATTTCAGCTCTTGGTAGAGGAAACAGGTGGCAAAAAAATACTGTTTTGATTTGTTTTTGCCCTTTAATACCTGAATTTAAATAAATAGTCTTTTATTTAGAATGACTGAATACAGCATATAAATACAAACCCACAAAATAAACAGTCGCCTTTTGGCTTTTAAGAGATGTTTTTTTAAATAGTAAAAAAAAATTAAATTATTTTCCATATTTCACGAAGGTGTTGTTATTATTTTTACATTACTGAGAATAAACACGTGTTGTGTTTTACTAATAGGCATGGCATTTGAATTTAATGCATTTTCCCAGGAAAATGAGTCATTGCTTTGTGGAATGAGGTCTTTTATGATAACTAATGCAAGATTTTTGACGGGGGCAATAAACTATTAATATTGTTTATTATGAAGTACAGCACAAGATAACTACAGATGGAGGGAAGACCTCCATATGTAGTATTTAATAGGAAATTCAGAAGGGGCTCCATGGTCTCTCAGGTATTAAGAGAGTTAATTGCGTGTGTGAATTGGATAACTAATTCACCTTTGTTCAGACATTATAGACAGCTTTTATCTGAGGATACCAGTGCATTACAGACATTATTGAATTAGAGGTCATGTCATCTGATAGCGAAATACAGCCACCTCTGGTGTGGAACAAAATAACTTGCGTAGTAATAATCCATAATAATTTAGAACAAGGTCAGTAGGATGAATGTAATTATAGTCAATATTCTATTACCCAGGGTGGATTATTCATGTTGGAGATTATCTGTGGCAAATTTTCGATTCTAGTTTGCCTCTGCTGTTTGCAGCCTCTTCCTGTTCTTTCTCTTCCTTCTCCAGAACACACTTCCGGTTTTCTTCTGCCATCTTCTCACTCTGTCTTACACTTCTTAAAGCTGCTGTTGCAACTGATTTTACTTTAGTTCTGAGAAAATCTTTATCAATTAAATTCTAATGTTTCAGATGATCTTTACCAAGCTTCTTTTCCTTTATTGTTGGCCATACCTGACTCTGAATGGCTACGTGATCATAGAATTTGCCCTGGATCATTTAAACTTGGTGAGGATCTCTTGTTGACTGTTCATTTCTTGTTGACTGCTATTGTTTAATTTTACGAAGATTTTATAACACAAAGATATTAAATTAAAGTGCAAATAGGGACCGTAGATTCATTTAACATTCAGCAAATTTATTGAGTGTGTATTATGCGCTAGACTCTCTCTTAGGTGAACAACACAGGAAAAGAGCTTGCCCTTTTGACACTTACATTCATTCTTGTGGAGAGTCCAACAGAAAACCAAAAGCATGATAATATTGGCTAATAATAGGGACTCCACTGATCTCTAACAGAGAACTCTAAAATAGGATGACTGGGGGACTACTTTAGATTAGGTAGTCAAGGAAGCCTGCTCTAAGAAGGTGCCATTTAAGAGGAGTGCTGAATGACAACCATTTGGATGTAAGTGGGAGAGATCAATGTTAAGAAATCAAAAGCAAAAACAACGTTCGATAAACAAGAAAGGAGACAATTTGGTTGCAGTGTATGGTAGGTGAGGGCAGTTGTCGTATATGAGGCTATGGGAGAAATAGGCAGGAGTCTTGTACTGAAGGGTAAGGACTTTGGCTTTTATTCAAGTGCATTGGAAAACCCCTGGATATCTAAAGCAGCGACTAGATCTGATTTACATTTTAAAAAGATCACTCTGGCTGTTGTATAGGGAATGGATTACAAACGGGCTGCGAGCAATGTATAGTCCAGACAAGAGATAATGGTTCTAGCCCTTATGCTTTGAGGGTAGACTCCATGGGACCTGTGATGGATTCTAGTTAGAGAAGGAAGAATCTAGGCGAATTTTTTGGATTGCTCACTTGAGCAATCAAGTGAACTGTTTGACGGGCGGTGTGCTATCTTTTACATGTTAGTGGTATTTTCTTTGTTACCTCTGTGAATTAGAAGGTTGTGCATAAGTCACAAACACATTACTTTCATATGTATAAATAGCTATTCCTGAAAAATAAGTGTTGAACAATTGTTTTCTCTGTAATACAAATGCTTGAATATTTATGATTTGTGGCTTTAGCTTCCTCCCGCTTACAGGACTATTCAGGATTCATGTAAGTCTCTTAGACTCATTTTCCTTCCATTTTTAATTTGTTTAGTTAGAAACAAATTGGCGCTTACTGGGATACAGGCTTAGCTGTAACATGGCAGTGAGCAAAACCAATGAAGACTTTGCCCACATGGAGCTTACACTGAGAAGCAGAAAAGATAATAGGCAAATACATCAGTAAATATACGTCAGATGGAGATAAATTCTATGGAGAAATAAAAGAAGGAAAAGGGAATGCCAAAAGGGTGTGTGTGGGGGGGTTACTATTCTATCTAGAGTGGTCACCTTATTAAGAAAGGGACGTTTGGCCAGCGAACTGAAGGAAGTAAGAGGCAGAATGTTGTGGATATGTAAGGGAAGAGCATCTTAGAAAGAGAGAACAAATAGGCCAGGAGCCAAGACTCTATTTGGGGTATAAGAAACAGCAAGGTTACTGTGGCTGGAGCAGAATGGGAAGAGCTTGGGGAAGTGGGGAGGCCGGTGGGCAGATCTTCCTTCTGTGGGCTTATAGTTTGGTTTTTATGCTGAATAAAAAGGAAGTCACTGAGGGATATTGAGCAGAGGAGTGGCAAGATAGGGCTCACCCTGGCTGCTTTGTGGAAAATGTAGTCTAGGAGGGCAAAGGCAAAAGCAGGGAGACCAGTTTGGAAGTTTTTGTGGCAATCCAGGTGAAAATAATTGTAGCTCGCTCAACGCATTAGAGGTGGAAGTGGTAAGACATGGTTGTTTGATTCTGAATCTGTTTTGAAGATAGAACTGACCTGATTGTGCTTTACACGTCTGCAAGGTTTTTGGCTTAACTAACTAAAAGAATGGAGTTCCCATTTGTTATGATGGGGAAAGCTGTGGGAGAGGTCGATTTCGAGGGAAAAAATCAGGGCTTCAGTTTGGGGCTTGTGAGTTTGAGATGCTTATTAAATATCCAGGTGGTGTTGAGTGGGCAGTTGGATATAGCAGACAGGCTTTTAGGAGAGAGATTTAAAATGTTTATTGTTCCTATTAATGAATCCCTTATGTTAATTCTGTTTGGGAAGGAAAAGGTGAGAAAGTAATTGTATTCAGTCAAGGCCGTGTGTGTCGTTAAAACTTTAAGTTTCTAAGATTAGGGACTGTGTCATTTTCATCGTCTGTATCCCTGCATTTAGCAGAACACTTGGTGCACAGAAGGTGCTCGGTGCATGATTGCTGGCTGCTGAGTCGGAGAAAAGGTGAATGCCTAGGTTAGAAGAAAATGCTTGGAAAAGCCTGCACATGTGGATACATCGGAGAGATGAGGGACGGGAAAGAGTAACCCCAAATTACCTGGGGACCCCAGGGGTGAAATTATTCTTTTTTTATTAACAAGTTTTTTTTTTATTATGAAACTAATATGTAAAGCAATACATTTGAACTATATATAGAAGTACATAAAATAAAAATAAAAAATCTCCCCTCCTAGTCACTTTTATGCCCTGTTCCACTTTCTAGAAATAGGAGAAATTTTCCTCTGTGTATAAATATATTCTCCCTACCCGTCTAGTTAAAAAAAAAATGGATCCTACATATTGTTCTATAGCTTGTTTTCTTCCCCTATCTTAACAGTGTACCTTGAGTGACTTTCCCTAACAGTATATGTAGGTCTGTGTTAAGAGAGACCAGTGTAGTGATTAAAAACAAGGAATCTGGAGTCAGACTACTGTTAGCTTGTGTGACTTTGGGCAAGGTATTTAACGTTTTTGTGCCTCCATTTCCTTATCTGTAAAATAGGGATGATAGTTACCTACCTCCTATAGTTGATGTGACGATTAAGCAGTTCATATATGTGAAACACTTAGAATAGTACCTAGCACATGGTAAACGCTATGTAAGTACAGTAAAACCTTAATTTGCGAGCATGAGTCGTGCCAGAAACGTGCTTATAACCCAAAGCACTTGTATATCAAAGTGAATTTCAAGAATCATTGGTTCAGTTGTGATCATGTGACATTCGGCGTCGTGTAGTACTCTTATTGCAAGACATCGCTCGTTTATCAAGTTAAAATTTATTAGTAATTTTGTTCATCTTGCGGAACACTCGCAGAGCAAGTTACTTGCAATCCAAGGTTTTACTATATTTGCAAATATTGCTATTATTTCTTTGAATAAAGAATATTTGGTTTATAGACTTATCATAATTTTTTTTAACTATTCTCTTATTAATTGGTGTTTAATTGTTTCTAGTACTTTTGCTTATATGTCTTTGTATACTTCTGTTTTCTTTTTTTGAGAACTATTTGTAGCATGAATTTCTTGAATTGGAATTCCTGGTTCAGAAAATGATTTTGAGCATTGTTCAGCAGTATTTTATCAGACCTGTTAATGTCAGGTCTTAATTCTGGCCAAGCAAATTTAACAAATATTCTTTTCAGTCTTTCAGAAAATCAGTAAAATTTAATGAGAGACACAGAGTTTTTATTAAACTTTATGAATTTCTAATTTCATAGCTTAAAATAGCTAATATCTCCAATTTTATATGCTTCAATGGCGCCTAGAAAGGTGTCATTTATATTTCCAAAGTGTTAAAAATTATAAATATGTTAGGTATTTTCTGTTTATATTTTGAGATTTATCAATAACAGGGTTGTTTTTTTTCAAAAGGATAATGTTTTTAATGTTATAATAATAATGTTGACATTTGTGTAAGTTTGTCTATTAGGCCTAATCTTGATAGAAAGGAAAACCTATTCAGCTTTTGTGGGTGACAAATTTCAATAGAAATAATGTGTTCTTGTAAGTTTTGTGATTTTCATGAGTTTTGTAATTGATAAAAAATATGGGATAGGACTCAAATTTTGTTTCCATAGCTCCATATCAAGCACTAAGTTTACCTGGGTACCTAGCAAACAATGGGGAAGGGCTAAAACAGTTTTGTTTTCTCTTGAAAAATGCAGTTTTTACAGTCTACTTTAGGATGCTTGTTTAGGCTAGGAATAAATTTTATAAAGAAAGTGTCAACCATCACATTTAAAAATTCTATGTAATAATGAAAAGAATGGAAATTAAGTGAGATGCCATATTTGATTAATCAAATCGGTCAACTTGGTAATATCCAATATAGGCAAGTTGCTATGAAGATGGCATTAATACACAGTGCTTATGGGAGTGGATTTGGGTACAGCCTTTCTGTAAATAGCTTCATAACACATAACAGAAGCATTAAAAATATTCATGCTTTTTGATCTAGTACTTGCATTTCTGGTATTCTATATTGATGAAATTGTCAGAGATATCAAATACTTGTACCATGTGAAGGTACATACTATTTTAATTCTAATAGTAAAAGATTGGAAAAATGTAAATGTCCAACAATAGATGAACATCTATCCCATGGATATGCTGTATAGCCCATTCAAGTTCATAGTCTCATGAAAATTAGAAAATGTTCATGATGTGATGTTAGTCACAAATAAAAAGCCTGAAAATAAATGTACAAATAGTTAATGGTGTTTCTAGGTGATTTGTATATTTTTCTTTTTCTTTTTCTTTATTTAAATTGTTTATAAAGAAGCCATATATTTGTTTTAAAATAGGAAGAAAGTATGATAAAAAATAATGACATTATTAATATTTATAGACCCTTATTCTTGAAAGGTTTTCAAAATACTTGGAAGGATACCATCTTTCTATAACCCAATTTACTAAATACTTATTTAATACATATTATTTTATATGGTAGGCAGAATCCTCTCCTTGTGGTCTGGTAAAGGAGATGATAAAGGTATAAAAGTAATATTAACATGAAATAGAATATTTTAAATGTTGTAAGAGGGACTAAGTGATATAAAAAATTCAGAGACGATAGGAGTCATATCTGCTGAGGGGATATCAAAAAAATTGGTAAAAGAAATTCTGAGAGACTGTCAAGAATAGTTGGGATTTTGACAAGCAGATGTTGGACAAACTAATAAGAAAGTAAATTCTTTAAGTGGTAGGTATAGTTTGAGCAAAAGCCCAGCATGGGTTATATTTGGAGAAATCCAATTCAGATGAAGTATTTGATGAGTTGAGGGGGAGAACCAAATCATAGCTTGACACACTGTATTACTGAGGAGTTCAGTGCCTCTCTGGGGCTGGTATATCATTCATTCAGGGGGTCGAGGGGATTTGGGTTCTTGAATGGAGAAATAATGTAAGATCTGTGCTAAAGTGGAAGATTAACTGGGCAGCAGTTAGTATGATAGAGTGATACAGGAAGGAGTTAAAGCAGGAATCTGGTTGTAACTATAAAGTTATTCCAAGGAGAATGGCCAAAGGAATCAATGGAAGAGGAAGACTATGTGAAATGTTATGTGAAACCTTATGGGTATATCCTCTAGGACTTGGAAACTTGTCAGATGTAGAAAGAACAAGGGAGGAAAAAATAATCTTGAGTTTGGTCCAAAGCTTTTGTGCCAGAGTGGCTTAGAGGTCAGAAAGAGGAAGTGATTTGGGGGCAAGAAGAAGGAATTTAAGCATATTGAATTTTAGATTTCAGCAGTTCATCTAGGTGAAATTGGCCCAAGAATGAATGCAACTTTTCTTGGAACTTGACTGTGTCTTGCTATTTCTGGAACTTTGTGACTACAGAGACTGTCTGCTTTGTGATGGCACATCACATTCTGATGAGTTACCATCTGAGTTAAAGAATGCCTGCCACTGACTGAATGCCTGCCATGTCCTGTGCACTGATCAGGCAGTAGACAGAGAAAGATGAAAAAGACAGTCCTGTCCTCACAGTAGTCCCCATCTAGGAGAACTGAAAACAACACACGTTGTTATAGTTGGATTGCATACAGGAATTCCAGCTTCAGGTTCAGGCTTTATTGTCAGTGTGCCACAATAGAGGTGTTTGTGATAAGAGGAATGTGGTTATTGTTGTAAAAAAAAAAAAAGATGGAATCAATGCATGCCGTCTCTTGTGAATGTGTTTCAAAGCTATATATGAACCCTTAAATTTTAATTTGACTCTGGGGAGATATGAAACACTAAGTATAACCTAGTGAGGACAGAAAGTTAGCCAAGAAAAGAATGAGAGTGAAAAGTTAAATGCCCTAATGTCCAATACTGCTAATTACTATCAAAATGGGAGAAGGCTGTTAACTAGGTCACTGGTAGAGGAGATGTCTGAATATCTTAGGATTAATATTGTAACAGCTAACCTTTACTGCACATTTACTCGATAGCAGGCACAGTACTGGGTGCTTTGTGTATTTACTGAGTCCCTCTAAATGAAATGAAAAGGCAGTGTACAAAAAAGAGTTTTTTGGATGCTTCCGCTTACCTTTTTATAGATATAATTGACTGTCAGTAATTATTTCTCTTACGAATGTTACTCTTGGTATAGGATGCTTAATAAAGACATTAAAAATGTGCTGAAAAAATTGCCTTTTCCATGTTAATAGAGGGGATTCATGTTTAACACATTATTTCGCATTTTTGGAAGATACAGTTGTATCTTCACAAAGTATGCTTCTGCAATTATTGTTTATCAGATTTCTGGATCAAATTGAACTGTTCTTTCTTCTTGCAATACAGTAAAGCTTTGATGGGGTTTTGATACTTATTATAGTTATTTATCCAAAGATTCTAATGAGTAAAACGGGCTGAGTTTTTAATGGTTAAAACAAAAGAAAAGTAAAGTGAAACAACTACCTAACAAGTATTGCTGGTAAAACATTGGATTGCTTTGTGTTTATTTGATTTCTATGATTTCTGTGAAATTGATTTTTATGATTTTACTTTTATAGGTTTCTGATATATATCAGAATATAGAATCAGACTTGCAGTAGCCTGCCCCATTAATACCCAATTAATTTTCCTCAGCTGGTTTACTTGGTCTTCTACCATACGTGATGTGTGTGGGGAAGGGAGAAAATGGGGAAAATGTTATTAATATGTCATTTATAATGGCATAATTATATACCGGATGCCATATCTCCCCTCTAAGCTTGGACTGGGCATTTTAAAATGGAATAATATTGCTGATCCCCCCCCCCCACACACACACTATAGTATATACAGTTTTAAGCAGCACTTAAATTTATGTATTTCCACTTGACCAAGGGGCCATGCTTGAAAAAATTATTACATAAACAGCTCAGAACATAATCACATGTTCCAACAGCTAAATCATATTTACAGCAGTGTTCTAGCTGTGGGATTTCCTATTAGTATTTGTTAAAGTAATTTCAAAGGAAGAAATAGGTTGTCATTTAAAAAATAATTGATATCAGGAGATAGGTTGAAAACGATACTCACCAGTCAGCAATCACAAAAAAATACATTTTATTAAAATGCTTGTTTTATTTATTTTTTTATTTTTTTGTAATAATTTTTTTTTTAATTTTTTTTTCAACGTTTATTTATTTTTGGGACAGAGAGAGACAGAGCATGAACGGGGGAGGGGCAGAGAGAGAGGGAGACACAGAATCGGAAACAGGCTCCAGGCTCTGAGCCATCAGCCCAGAGCCCGACGCGGGGCTCGAAATCACGGACCGCGAGATCGTGACCTGGCTGAAGTCGGACGCTTAACCGACTGCGCCACCCAGGCGCCCCTAAAATGCTTGTTTTATAGCATACTTGATATTAATGGATATTGCTTTTGATTGATTATTAGAATGCTTTTGGTTTTTCTTTTGGCTTCAATAAGTAACCATTAATTTGGGTATCTTAAAAATTTTTTTTGGTTATACTTGTTCACAGGTGGCAAACTCTGGTCATATATCAGTAAGTTTCTAAACAGAAGTCCTGAAGAAAGCTTTGACATCGGGGAAGTGAAAAAATCTGCACTCACTAAAGTTCACCTGCAACAGCCAACTTCTAGTCCTCAGGACAGCAGCAGCTTTGAATCCAGAGGAAGCGATGGTGGAACGATGCTTAAAGTTCTGCCTCTGAAGACTAGTCTTACTCCAAGCTCTCAAGATGATAGCAACCAAGACGAAGAAGGCCAAGATAGCTCTCCAAAATGGCCAGATTCTGGCTCAAGTTCAGAAGAGGAATGTACCACTAGTTATCTGACCCTATGCAATGAATATGGGCAAGAAAAGATTGAGCCAGGGTCCTTGAATGAGGAGCCTTTCGTGAAGATTGGAGGGAATGCTGTTGATCCCAGAGTTATCGAAAGCTTCCCAGCACACCTTGCTGCTGACAGTGGCAGCCCCAGCACCCAGCACATAGCTCACGAGCTGAAGTTCTTTGCTGGAGATGATGACCTAGAAGCAGATAGTTCTCCAAGAACGTCTGATTCCCTTAGTAGATCTAAAAACAGCCCCATGGAATTCTTTAGAATAGACAGTAAGGATAGCACTAGTGAACTCCTAGGCCTTGATTTTGGAGAAAAATTGTATAGTCTAAAGTCAGAGCCTTTGAAACCATTTTTCACTCTTCCAGATGGAGACGGCACTTCCAGGGGTTTCAGTACTAGCGAAAGCAAGGTAGAGTTTATAGCTCAGGACACCATTAGCAGGGGCTCAGATGACTCTGTCCCAGTTATTTCTTTTAAAGATGCTGCTTTTGATGATGTCATCGGCACTGATGAAGGAAGGCCCGATCTCCTTGTAAATCTACCTGGTGAACTGGAGCCCATCAAAGACAGTGAAGCAATGGGACCCACTCCGTTTACACAGACTAATATAGGCATAATTGAAAGTAAATTGTTGGAAGCCCCTGATGTTTTATGCCTCAGGCTTAGTACTGAACAACGCCAAGCAAGTGAGGAAAATGGCACAGAGGAATTGAGTGATCCCTCCAGGCCTAAATCCCATAGTATAGCGGAGAAACACAGCACGCAGGGGGATCTTGGGATGTTGTTTGTAACAGCTGGTGATCACAGTAGTTCAGGAGACATGTCTTTGTTACACAGCTCGGATCCTAAGTTCCAAGGACTTGGAGCGGTTGAGTCTGCAGTCACTGCAACCAACACAGAAGAAAGCATATTCCATATTTCTAACCCACTCTCAGGTGCTAATGAATATAATGTAAACACAGACACTTTAAAAACTGAAGAAGTATTGCTGTTTACAGATCAAACTGAGGATTTGGCTAAAGAGGAACTGACTTTGTTTCAGAGAGACTCAGAGACTAAGGGAGAGAGTGGATTAGCACTAGAAGGAGACAAGGAAATACATCAGATTTTTGAGGACCTTGATAAAAAATTAGCACTAAACTCCAGGTTTTACATCCCCGAGGGCTGCATTCAAAGATGGGCAGCTGAAATGGTGGTAGCCCTTGATGCTTTACATAGAGAGGGAATTGTGTGCCGCGATTTGAACCCAAACAACATCTTATTGAATGATAGAGGTCAGGAACTTTTGCAAATGCATTTCTTTTTATTCGCTGTTGCTTCCAATTAACTGAGTAGGCGTTTTATCTTGTAATTAGTATCTTCATTTCCTGTCTAGAGCTTCATTATCAGTGCGGCAAATTCACCCCCAGTAATAGCTTCTAGTACTTAATGATGCCATTATTCTTAATGATACTGTTTTTAGCTACAAAAGGAGTAATTACAGTTCACTTCTGCAGAAAATGGAAGAGAAAAATGTTTTGATTTCTCCTGTCGTTTTGTTTTTAGGACACATTCAGCTAACGTATTTTAGCAGGTGGAGCGAGGTTGAAGATTCCTGTGACAGTGATGCCATGGAGAGAATGTACTGTGCCCCAGGTTAGAGCAATCTCTTAAAATGTTTCACTTGAAAAAGTAGTTCCGCCTCTCTCTTTTCTTTATAAAAGTTGTATTTTTCTCTAGCGGTTCACATAGGTGTTGGGTTTGGGTATCTCTCAAATCTTTCAAAAAAAGAAAATTTGGGGAAGAAACCATTATATATTCTAGAGGGGTGTGTGTGTGTGTGTGTGTGTGTGTGTGTGTATGTGTTGTTAAATGGGCTTGTACTTCTCTTAGGAGAGACAGTTAATTCTGTCTTAGAAGTGTCTAACTTCTCAGTGTTTAGAAGGACCTTTGAATACCCCGAACCTCTTTCAGTGGATGGTTTTATTAAGATGTGAGAGGTAGCCAACTACAGGGGTAAAATTCCCAAGGAGAAAAGTGGATAAAATATGGAATTTTTAAAAATGCAGTACTGTGACTTCAATGATGAGGTGCTCTGGCATGCAGAGCAGATTTTAGAGTTCTCTCTGTATTTGAGACATTTTAGGAAGCATGTTTTTCTTGCTTTAAAATAGCCAGTTTAGCCAAATACTCAACACAACAGATTTCTCTTGCTCTTACTGTATTGTCTTTATTTATTTATTTTTTTTAATTAGAGCTTTATTTCGGGGGGTGTTATATCCTTTGCTGATAATTACAGGTCACGTAAGCATATGAATTGGATTTGTGTGAGTGTCTTTCTGTCAGTGCAGATGGGGCTATATTTGAATCCAAAGTTCGTTCACCTTTTGCCCGGCTCTCAGCCTCTTTGGATAGTCCAAGTTACTTCACTTGTCACCCCACTGGCTTTCAAAGGAGGTTCAAGCTGATTATGGTGACATGATCTGCTTAGTTGTTGATTAATACAGTATTTAACGCTTCCTAGCTAACCAGTGTATTATTGATGCTAACATTGTTTCCCTGCATAATGGGAAGTGATTATAATTAGGGTTGAAAGAGCTATATTGTTTTAAGTTACAACCTTCATTGTTAAGAATTACTCCTGGATTGGGGAATAGCTAAGTTTTTCAGCCTGCAAAGCAAATATCCCAAAACTGTTTCCTGAAAACGTGATTTGGTTGTTTTTTTTTTTTCTTAGTGTTCTGTTTCTTTTCCTCTTTCTTCCCTCAGATTAGGGGTGTTTGATTTTATTTCTTCCTAGGGGCAATAGAGCATGCCTCCGTTTTTTGTTTCTCTCAAGTAGATAATATTATGCTGTTTTTTGAAGCCTTATTAGTATGATTTAGTTAATGGGATAACAAAAATAATTTCAATGTGAAATCACTTTATTATGGTTATCTGGTTCTTTTTGTAAATACTCACCCCCTTCTGTAGTTTGATAAATAACATCTTAGGTGCCAGTGTACATAAATACATATATTAATTGTAATGAATTTGGAGGCTTAAGGATCAAAATTAAATGTGGGACTTCTTTTTAGGTCTATTTATTTATTTTGAGAGAGCGAGAGGGAGAGAGAGAGCAAGCATGAGTGGAATAGGGGCAGAGAGAAAGGAGAGAGAATGCCACGCAGGCTCTGCACTGATAGCCTGACAGTCCAACCCAGGGCTCGAACTCACAAATCATGAGATTGTGACCTGAGCATGGATTGAAAGTCAGACACTCAACCAACTAAACCACCCACACGCTCCAAATCTGGGAGTTCTTTTACATGAAACCTGTTAAATCCGGAAGTGAAGTGCAGGATAAACCTCACATCAAACCAGATGTGATGAGGCCTTGTTTAGTGTTTATAACTGACTCCTTATTTCCTATTTTTATTGTCACTTTCTTCTCGAAAACTGTAAGGTTATGCTTTGGCGTTCTAGCAGAATTGTTTCTTCAACGTACGATGTTTACTTTAACATTCGCAGCATGTTGACCACCTGAAAATTTTAATCTGTGTTTAACAAAACTATACTACATTCATCAACAAAAGATACTTTTAATTTTGTGTACTCGAAACAGCAAATTTAATCCAGATCAGTTCCCTATTTTTATTTTTAAGCCTTTCCCCACAAATCACAGTTCTCACAGTTTACCAGCAGGTGGCAGTCTACCATTAATGGATTTTTGCTGTCATTTTCCAGGTTGTCCTTCACTAACATTTGAGAAAAGCTGTCTGAAGAAGGGCTTTGTTTTAATTATTTGCGGGAAAGAATTGTACTTTCAAGCTTTGTGAGTTGCAAAAGTGCCCTAGCATTATATCATGCATTGAACGATGTAGAAAGTCTCTTCTATTTTTGGGACCTATTAATTTGTTTCATCAACAGGGGAAAATAAAACCAGTAATGGCCTTAACTGAAAAGTAGAGCTAGCCTTGTAATGTAGATGCTTGGAAACCCAGAGTTACAGAACTCCGTTAAGTGTCTGCGTTCTCCCACACCTAGCTTACAATGCAAGGGGAACTGGAACCAAAAATTGTAAGTTACTGTTTGTTTCAAAAGTGAACAGCAGTGCTACTGATGAACACTATAAATAGTGTTTCCTCCCCAAAGGGTGGGAACAGTGCTAATATGCTAATATTTCAATGCTTAAAAGTCGCAAATCCATTAACACATGGGGACACAGAGTACTTAGTCATCTTTTGCTCTACTCTTAGAAACACTAAGGGTTGCCGTAATTCCCTCCCACATCCCCTCTGCCCTTCCATTTTCTAATTCTAACCTTAGTATTATTGTCCGAGTAACTCTAAGCCATGTCCAGCAGCTGATGTTTGGTTAGAAAGTAAAGTTGTCATAAGATCGTGATGAGAACGACCCACTTCTGTTTAAACAGCATGCAGCCTCTACCCCGACCACTCCTCCCTCCTGGGAATCCTTATCACATTTTTGTCCTAAAAACATTATCCACCTGCCCTGTACTTTATAATATCAGCAATGTATCTTTTCATCTTGTGGATGATGTGCCTTCATATTTTGAGAAAAATTTCCAGTAACAGATTCGATTTACACGGACAGAAACTTGAGCACATGCCAAACTAGCAGGGGGGCCATTATTCTGCTCTATAAATAAGTTTAAAAAAGAAAACACACACACACAGAAACCTGTGAATCAACATGTTTTGGTCTAATTGAGGGGAAAAGCAAGATAGATAAATTTTGAAATGCAAATGATCACCTTCTGTTATTTAAGTAGAGTTTCTGCCAACTTTGCGATCTTAGATTTTAAAAAGTCATGGTTGTTTCAGCACTGCATACTACCAAGGATATCTGATATTCACAAGTTTCTACAGTGACCTGAAGAACTTTTTGAAAAAGTTACCACTTTTTTTATATTAAGGAAAACAAGTCCAGTAACAAAAAGACAAAAACCAATGAGCTTTCTCTGTCTACATCTGTGAAAAAGCCAGCAAATAAATGGCTGCAGCTGCAGGCCTATCAAGAGGGTCTTGAGAATACGAATTCACTGATCAAACCCAGCCCTGTTTTCAAAGTAGAAATCATTCCTTTTAGGTTCACTTTGTGTCCTTAGATTATCTAGGATGGTTCTCTAGAAAGGTTGTATTTTAAATAAACATCATTCATGGTAAATGGGTTCCTTTCATACCAGAGAAACACAGGACAGAGTTCAGGAAGAGAAAGAGTAAAGAAACAGACCCCCGGAGTGGGAATAGATGGTATAGCGTAGGAATATAAACATAACACTGCCTGGTTTCCATATTGGGAGCTTTTTAGATACTTTATTAAGAGCCCTACAGACAGGTTCTCCTGTTTTTCGTTGTGAGAGGTTATAGAATAAAAACTGGAGTAAATTGATTATTCTTCTCTAGAGGACTTCCTTGTCAGTACTCTCATTTTATTTCTGTATCTGTGTATACCACACACAAAGGATTTTATGTGCTTTATCACTGAAATGATTTACCATAATGTAAATTTTTGTTACAGCATTTTAAGTATAAAGGAAGAATGAAGTGTCAAGAGAGTACTTTTTTTTTTACCAGTATTTTTTTAAGTCTTGACTCTCATCGTAAAAAAAAGCAGCTAGGAAATAGAACCTCTAATATTAAGCATATAAAGCACAAAAGACTGTATTGGAAAATTTAATATGCAATCTAAGGCAAGTGAGTAAAATTGTTGATATGTTCGTTATTATGCTAATTGAATCACTTAAGTTTCTCATTCCAGTCTTCACAAGTTGATATCGTACCTATCAGAGTGTGTCCTTCACCTTTATTTTCCACTCCACTATGAGCCTTTATAAATGCTTGAAATTTACATTGATATTTCTCGTTGAATACTTTTCAGACTTGAGAATTTATAGGTGAATATGTGTGTAAATTGAAGAAGTCCAAAATGCTTTTTACTGCAGCCCAATCTCCACGCTCCCAGATGTCAAATGACAGCTTTGCTTCCTCTCTTAGGCGATTTCACACTTGGAAACAGCTCACAGCTGACGGTGAAAAGTGAAACATAGAAAAATCATGCTGAAACTATCTGTAAAATTCAGTTTTAGAGCATGACATTTATTTACTATCACCCTTTGCTCTTCTAGCCTGACTTTATCAAATAGGCTATGAATATATTTTTTGGGGGTAGTCTCCTCTGCCCTTTTTCATAAATGGGTCTTACATGTCATTTGTTGCTTTTTTAAGCATGGTGCTCTATGTCGTAGTTATGTATTTGATAATTAGATCTAGGACTCAGACCATGGATGGTTTAAAATATCATGAGGCCTTCATTAAGTTTAAGATTTAGAATATTAAGGCAGAATTAAGAATGACCAAACTTCAACATTTGTCCCACATCAGCCGTTAACTCATTGCATGACCTTGGGCATGTTACTTAAGACTTCCTAGACCTTAATTTATCACTAGCCAAATAGATTTGTAGGGTATAAAAAAATATCACAGATGTCAAATCATCTAATACCGTTCTTACACAAAATGCAGTCAGAATTCAAGTTTATTTTATTAAGGCAAGAATTTCTCCCCCAAGGTTACATACTGATTTCTTGTCTAATATTAGTAGGGTTAAAATAATTATTTCACTTGGAGGACTTTCTAAGTGTATACCTGTACTCATTTGTAAGGTATTTATATAATATGTATTATGCAGAAATGAGGGATTTATGGAAAGTATTTTCATTTGGAGGAGAGAAGCCAAGACACTTTTTGAGTAGGGCGAAATTTGATTGCCAAGATTCTCCACAAACAAAATTGTTTAAAGAAGAAAGAATCATTTGGATCTGAGAATGTTTGGGTCCTGGGTAACTTCAGCAAGCATGAGTGATCTATTTTAGGAATGTGAAGTTGAGAGAGAACTCAAATGAATATAGATACATATTTTGAACTAATAATGATCTAACCAGGAAATATGGTTGTATCCCCGGTGTAGGCTTTTAAAATTTTTTTTCCCAAAGGAGAAAGAAGAAAAAGGCAAGAGGGAGCTATAGAAATAATTTTGAAAAGAGTAAAATATTTGTGGTTAGTATTTAAACATTATGTTTCAAACACTGATGCTTTTGTTTGATTTACCCTTCAGCAAAACTTCAACAGTAACTCTCTTGTACATATTAGATGTTTTAACATTTTCCTTTAACAATTAGCAAGTACTTCTAATCCTTTGTTTTTAGTTCTTATTGTCATAAAGACCGAATCTATATCTTCTTTGGGAGAACCAGTAACTTTTCAAGTTTGCCATAGAGTAGTGAAAAGTTTACACTGAGGAAAATTCTCTGATGCACTTAATCCTTGTATACTGATGAAGTTTGTGCCATGAGTATAGTCAAATTAGGATAAGCAAAAAGAGCTTCAAGTCAACACAAATCTTACCTTGTTCAGGCAGACCCCTCGTGATGGAAAGATTAAAGAGTTGCTTTATACTGGCTTGAAGGTCTGGAACCTCGGGATCCGTCCCTGGGTAGGATGTATCTTGGATCCTCCACACATCCCCTGGTGATGGGCTAGTTACCTTCACCTCTGTGTTAAGGTCCCTCCATACTGAAATAGACCCATTCTGAAATCATACTTCTCTCATCAGGACAGATTGTGATTTATCTCTACCAGTGGGAATGAGGCTGAGTAATAGCAAAATGTTCCATCCTTGCTATTTGGCACCTTAGTGAAGAGCACATTAGCTCTTCTCGTGAAAAGAAATTCTTCATCCATTAGAACTAGAGAATTTGTAAGAGTCAAAGAACTAGTAATATTTTCATACGGAAGAGGTGAAATACAAGATCTCCGTACATCTCGTAATAGTACCTGATATACCGGGGAATGGGGGGTTACCTCAACCTTTAGATTATTAAAAAGAAGTTAACTTTAACCTCTTATTTGCTCCAAACCTTTTTCTTTATTATCTTGGGCAGATTGTTTTTTAGAAGAGGAACAAGAGACTAGATACTTGTGGATTTGAGTAATAGCTGCATTGTAATTGCTTTTTGATTTTCAGGTCTAAGTTGATTTTTGGCAACTAGTCAGTTACTTGGCCTCACTAGTATATTATTATAAAGAAGAAAGAGAACTATCTTTTGCCTCTGATACTTAACACAGAAGAGATAATGCTGAGTCTTAAACATCATGTACCAGAGCTATCGGCCAGCTCCTTTGACCAAGTCATCAGGTCCTGTACCATGCAAAATCTTGTCAATTTGAATCTCCCTGAAGTAAGCAGGGCTTACTCCTTCTGCGCAGTTATTCACAAATGCTTCGCTCAAATAAATGTTTAAAAATGCTAAGGTTTTAAAAAATGGATGACAAAGCAAACGGAGTTCCTTGAGCCCCTTTAATAGCAGTGCACGAAGCCCTGCCTACTTGACACAACAGCAGTGGTGGTGGGGGGAGCTGCATCTGTCATTTTCACAATTTTCAGTTAGCCTTTTTCTCATCAATCAACTTTAATGGCTTTGGTTGGGTAACACTGTGACACCCGATGGCTATTCAGAATGGAGTTGTTGTGATATGATCAATGGAAAATGGAGCATGCTGTTGGGTTTTTTTTTTTTTTCCCCTACTAGAAATGCAGGGTGAGAGAGTAAGCAAGATTGCATAGAGCTCAGAATTATAATTATAATCAGTCAACCAGAAGTCATATGGTAGTTACCCACTTCTTATTTTATCTCACAAGAAGACGGTAGTGTAATGATACCTATAAACTCCCTCCAGCAGGTAATTCTTGGCTCTGGACTGCTGAATCAAGTTAAATCAAGGAGTTTTGACCCAACTTCCGCAGATAATTGCAGGATGCTCAGGACATGTTGCCAGGTCACCCCCACAACAAGAAATTCAGAGCTGGGTAGTGGTAGAAAAGCAGAATTAAGTATTTTGTCAAGCCTAGCCTGAATTCTCTGAGTGGGATGTGTCTTTACGTCCCGAGTCTGCACAATACAACTGGCCCAGGGCTTCAGGTAATTAAAATACCTGAAAACCAATGGATTAATCATGAGGTGGTGGCAGGAAGCAAGGCTAGAGCCTGGGATGAGCCAGGGAAGCAAGTGTGTGTGAGGTAGGGCAGCACGCTTCTCCTGTCACCGTGTGGTGCTGTGAAGAGCGGAGCCCCAGCTGCGGTAGACTCTTCTCTCTGGAAAGTGTTGGCCTCTGTCACCAGGCTTCTCTGGATAATAGTCTAATGAATTCGAGTCACGTGACACTGACAACTTTTAAGTAGTTCATATACGCTCCTCAACAGATGTGGCATTTGAATAACCAATGGAGCACAATGTTGGAGGACTTTATGGAATGTAGAATGGAGAAGTGGGCAGCCAACGTTTTCTAAAGTAGGATAAAATATGAAAAAAAGGAGCAAAATGCTCATTTGAAATAATAGGCTACAAACGTGCAAATTCCAGGCTCTAGCTAGTCTATTACTCTGAGAATTAAGATCTGCCTAAGAGATGTGAAACCTTAGGCAAGTACCTTTCTTCTGTCCATATTCTTTCCTTTAAAATATGTGTTCTCTTTGAACAGTTGTGCACCTTCAGACTTTTAAACTTTAAATGTCTAAACTTTGATCATTTAGCTTCTAGGTATTAGAGAAACAATTCAAACCTGGAACTAAAATGAAATTTCACTCTCATGGTTGATATGGCTTTTAGTTTTGTTCTCAGTTGCAACATTTTGTCTTGTTTGAGGAAACTTTAAAAAAATCGTCTCTATATCTAAAATAATAAATACCCTTGGGAAAACTAAGTAGCGTAGATGTCCTACGATGCACTGGTTTTGATAACATTAAAAACAGTAGTGATACTAATTATCTCACCAGACTGGTAGCCAGATATTGTAGCCAGCTCGCACATTTGTAGCACATTTCGAGTGATTGTGTGCCTGGATTCCTCACATGGAGCAGGGGCGTGGGAAACCATGAGTTACCTCCCAATCCTGTCTTCTTCCCGCTTCCAGGGCTCTTCAGCTTTTCCCCTGGCCATACGCTACCCATGTCAGAACAGACTGTAGCAGCCATTGCGCTCTGCAGAGAAGTGCCCTGGAAGGCGTCTGTTCTACCACCCTCTTTAAGCCACCGTCATCTCTTGCCTGGACTACTGTAGTCATCAGCTGACTGACCTCCATTCTCACCCTGCTTTAATCTGTGTTTCATTCAGCAGCCAGGGTGTGCTTTTAGATAATGTTTGAAACTTTCTAGCCTACCATATATAAAAGTACGAAAGGACTGAATGGAGATCTCTGTGCTCAATGGAACTTAAGGAAAATGAATGTGATGAGGCCTTAGTAGAAGCTTTGAATGCCTTGAATGAGCAATGCCACAGAACACAAGGAGGATCTATGTATTCAACAAACATTTATTAAGTGCCTCCTGTGTTCCAGGCACTGTGCCTAGGAGCTAGAAATAAGGGACATAATTGGTATAGTATTGATAATTAATTTTGAAGACCTGTGTAAACAAAGAGACCACCCAAACAGAACACGTATACAGTTGGTTAACTGGAATGTTAATAGACCTTTACAGGTGAATAGTTGTATTTACAGAATTGTAATTTACCAAACTAACAAAAGATGTGCTTAGCTGTTTCTCTTCTTACCATTTAGTTCCATATATTGTTGGATTAAAAAAAAAATGCTTTCTTCTGTGTTTCTTTCTCTTTGTTCTTTAGTCATCAGCTGTAGTGGAAGACTAATGCTCAGCCCCTGCATAGAAAATCTTTATACACAGCAAGCGCTGGTGAGAGAAATTGACTAGAATTTTGTAATTCTAGTCCCTTTCAATTAGCAACAGATGCTGCAGGGAAAGACTGTCTGTGTAGGAACACAGTACTAATGTTTCCATGCCCTAGCTGACATGAATGCTCATTGCCGAAGAAAGATGTTCTTTTCCTTGGTCCAAGTATGTCACTAATGATAGATCAGATTTTTTTTTTTTTTTACACTTTTCTCTATTCCTATCGGAGGCCATTGTGGCTTAATTTTTATATTGTCTTCTTCACCAAAGATCTCTCTTTTACCGTAAAAGGTAATAAGGTACTTGTGTTGTTTATGTTTCTCTTCTAAAAGTGAGAATTGGAATCCTTAAAGTCAGATTTTTAACATAATTTTTTTTAAACCCTGTGGCATTAGAAAACTGTATCTCCCTTTGCCCCCAAAATATGCTTATTACTGATTATCATTTTAATTTATTGCATGGATCTGTGCCTTTAAAATGGTTCCATCATTCTGATATTTGGATAAAGCGCTGTATCATTTATGTGACAGATTCTTCCAGCATCTAAATGTTGGTTTGACTATTACATAAATACTTTATGTGCAACAATTGTTGCAATTTCATTGCAACTTTTTTACTGAGTTTTATATGATCTTTTAATAAGAGTTCCACAGTTACTAGAACTTTGAGAGTGAAAAGAAATGAGGCTTCTAAGATTCTGTTTATTTAACAAGTATAGTTAAGAAAGTGGGAGAAATATTTAAATACTTATTCTGAGAATAAGATAATAAAGAAAATAGAATTTCTCTATATGTGAACTACTAAGAAAATTTACTCTATTTCCTACCGTGTCCTATAAGGGAGATAGCAACAGAAGAACATACTGCCAGAGGGAGGTTGTGGAATTGTCTGGAGGGTTTTGCAGCGGGTCTGGGCAACTGTGTTGTGAGTAAAAGGGTCCAGGGAAGGGTGACATGACCTGTGTGGGTCCCTTGGTGAGAAACCACAGGACAGAATCAAGTGGTGGCCTCAGACTGGAAGCGTGCCTTATCAAACCCATCAGAGAACTAAATGTAGACTGTCAGACTCCCTTACTGACCAAGCAGTATAATAGTTACAGACCCTTAAAGAAAAGTAAATTCTGAATTTGAGATGTTGAGGGTACCAAATTGCTTAAAATGCAAGGTGATTCATCTTTGTGAAGCTTTGTAGAAAGGTTGGTCTTTATTTAAAGCGGGAGTTTGACATGCACTTTCTAGGTTTTTCAAATTCTACACAATTTCCAGCAGAGTCTTAACATTATCTTTGCTTATTTTTGAGTCACGTCTTTGGCAAACGCGTGTGTGTGGCTTAAACTGTGTAATCCTAAAAAGCAAGGCCTCTCTCTACCTGTACTTAGGTATATGTCGTGATTTCAGTAATGCTGGGATTGCATGGTCTCTCCAGGGTCTTCTGGTATATGTGCTGCCGAATCGAGCACTCTCTAGTGTCTTTCAGGTTTCCTCAAGTCTGAGAGTGCATACTTGGCTTCTTTTTCTTCACTTCTCGCGTAGGTATAGATATTTTATGATTTCTTAAGTCCAAGCTCTCTGGTTGTTTTGCTCCTGTATTTTTCAGGAGCAAGGTTTATTTTGGGGTCAGATTAGCATTATTATTTTTGACTATAAGAGGGAGACTCAGGAAATATCATAAGGGCTGTAAAACTCTCTTACTGTATGTTTTAGCAAGCCCTTTGACAATAAGGGTTACCAAGGCAGCACTGTTTTACTGAAAAATGTCTTGGCTTGTTGAAGAGTGTTCTATGACGTGTTAAACATGAGTAAGACAAAGGTGGGCAAAGCGCATTTTATGTTGTGATACCTTTATTGTTTTATTTAAACATGTTTATTCACTTGTGAAATACAGTTCGAATCATTAGTATGAGTCAAGGAGATTCTATATTGCGTCAGAATGTGAGAATCGATAGTGCTAAAATGAGAATTCTAGAATTTTACAAAACCGTTCTCACATATTTGATGTCCTTAAACATTTTTAGATGGATTGAAATCTAATCTGGAGCCAATTCTGTGTCTCCATTACATTAAAAGATGAGAATGGTTACATTGAGTGACACTGATTCGATTCGTTTGTCACCAGATCTCTTAGGGAAAGAGAGCGGTGACGGTGGATAGAAAGAAGGAAGTGTGAGAAGTGCTAGTCATTTTAGCATAATCTCATTCTTTGGGCATTTAGGTTAATGGAGGGAGAAGTTTTGAGAAAGGCTCATGAGTGCTTTTGAAAACACTTTTCAGGATCATAAAATTACAGGTAGAAAGAATGTTAGAGGTCCCGGCTGTCCTCATTTTCAGAGTAAGCTCAGTGTGACATACTCAGCCAGGGTTAAATGGGGGAATGACAACACATTTCTTTGATTCAAAGACAAAAATCTGGGATTCTTTGATAACACCATCTCTTTTTGAGTTTCTGTGGGAATAATCTGAGAATTTGTTTATTTTCTTAGGGAATAGTTTAGTTCTCCCCTCCATCACTTTGCTTCATGCCTATGGTAAGTATTGCACTTGTGGAGAATAAAGATACTATTTTACCCCCCTGGAAATTGCAAATACAGAGTATCCTAGCAGGGGAAGGGCATGTGCAGAAACTGTTGTGTTTTTTTTTTTTTTAATTTTTTTTTTTAACGTTTATTTATTTTTGAGACAGAGAGAGACAGAGCATGAACAGGGGAGGGTCAGAGAGAGGGAGACACAGAATCGGAAACAGGCTCCAGGCTCTGAGCTGTCAGCACAGAGCCCGATGCGGGGCTCGAACTCACGGACCGCGAGATCATGACCTGAGCTGACGTCGGCCGCCCAACCGACTGAGCCACCCAGGTGCCCCGACCCATTGGTTTTTAATAGGAAAAATATTTGGAAATTGACACAAAAGTGGTAAATTTATCCTTTAAAATGCTTCTGTGGTTTTTTTTTTCCCCCCAGAGATTTAAAACATTCAACATAGGAGTTTAAAGGGATTCCTAAGCTTCACTGTGTTTATACTTAAAAATAGCCTCACAAATTTATTTGTTAGATACATATACCTGACTGTTCACCTAGTGTTTGTGGTAGTCATCATGTAGCTTGGTATATAAATCAGTGCTCTTGATTTATACTGAACGTTTTTGTGTAGATTTTGCAAGGACAGCAGTTTTAGAACAATGGTTTTGACAGTCACACAATCTCAGGCTTCTTTTTGGCAGTATAATTTCAGAGTATATCATTACTTTTTAATATAAGAATGATTGGTCCTTAAAGAATATTAAAGAGGCGTCCAAAATCCTGCATCCTGATTATTAAAAGAAAAAGAGAAATCTGTTTGAAAATCCTAAAGAAGAAATTCCACAAGTACTTACTCTAGTTATTGTAATAATATAAATTCCCTAGCCATTAAGAAGTTCTTCTTTGTATCTTACCTAAATACAGAGCTCTTTGTTGTATTTTAGAGTCATCTGTGAAAACCAAGGTCAGTTGGTCATGATGTCAGTTTCACATTAATTAATGAATCCCTGCTTAATATAAAGTCATTTTGAAGAGCTTCAAGCTGCATTGTTAAGGGGGTGGATTTAAAACCTGTTTGGTGTCTTTATTTCCAGATTTCCATGAAAAAAAAAAAAAAAAGCCTTTTCAAAGTTGTTATCCTTCTTTACTGGCCCAACAGAATAAAGATGGCATTCAGCCTAGGCACCTTCATCCTTTCAGAAGCAGTTTTTCTTAGATTGGATGTCAGCAGTCTCTCTAGATCTGAAGTCAGAAAGCTTAAACAATTGACAACCAAGGGGAGGGAAGAAAGAGGAAGTAAGGGGAGAGGAAAAGAACCCAGCTGTCAGTGGAAGAAAGAAGAGGGGAAGATCGAGGACAGATGGAGAAAGAAATGGGGAGCACAAGAAGTAGACTAAAGTTGGCAGGTGCCTCCTGGACGGAAGAGCAAGCCAAGGGAAGAGTGGGAAGTAATTGGCTTTAGGACCTGGGTGGGTCTCTTGGTACTGTACTGCCTGTGTTGCCTCACTTAGATTGGGGCCCACCAAACACTGTGATAATCCACATTTGAAGCAGTGTGTTGGTCATTATTTACCTGTTTATTTATCTTTCTCTGGCAGAAAATTGAAAGGGATCTCAAAGCAGCATAAAACTAATGAACCTAGTTCTTAGAGTCCTTAGTTGAGCAAGTTCATAGAAACCAATAAAGGGATACACGTTGTCTGTCTCATGACGTACCTCTCAAACTTTTCTACCCGAGTACCTCTGACTGTAGAGGTGGTATGGAATGGGTACCCCAGGGGACGAGTGAAATATGATCCCGAAGTTTCTCTGAAGTCTTTTTAGCTTGTAAATCCATGCAAATTTTACATTGTGGTCCCTGAATAGATCTGTGTTTCCCTTAATAGTAAAACAATATTTATTCTCCTCCCTCCTCCACCCCCCACCCCCCCATATATGAAATCCTTTGATGCTCAGGAAGATGTACTATGCTTATCTGGTAGCTTCAGGGACACCCATTGCCCCTTTTCCCCCAATAGTGGTACATTTCACCCAGTGCACATTCCCGGCAGTGATACGGGAAACAGACATAACCTGGTAGCTTTCAATGGGGTAGGCTACACTGGCGATGGCACTTTGGACTTTTCACTGAATAAAAAGGTGCCTTTATAAATTATGTTAGCCATTGATTATATTACATAGACTTACCTCAGCAGCCCTCTGCTCAATTCTAGTAGGAAACCTTCATGAGCAGAGGCTTGGAGTGTGGCGCTAGTCTAGAGCTCCTTAGGGTGTGTTGTTAGACCCTGTAAAACTATCTCATTAATTTTCACAATTTTCTTTGAGCTGATTGGGTCAGATGTTCCTCTTCCCTGGACACACAAATGCAATATTCTTGCTCCTCCAAGGTCATCATAAGAACTTACTTAAGTTCTCTGTAAGCTTGGAAATTTAAAATCATTTGCATAAAATGTTGAACAGTCCTTACACATAGTAAGCAGTGAATAAATGTTAGCTGCTGTTTTATTGTTGTAACTGTCATTATTGCAATATGTGCCTACTGTGAGCAAGGCAACATTCATACATGGAATGTGAGACTTGATGGCTGATCAGTCATTTTGGGTCTTGAGCTGTGAACAGATATCGCCTTTATAAAACTAAGAAATATATACTTCCTACTATACGATTGAAGAACATAGAATAATAAATTCTTGAGCAAAAAGATACTAAAATAATGAAACCATTAACTATGCTAACCTTGATTTTCGTTTCGCATGATTTAGCAATGTAGCCAGCTGATGGAGTTATGTGGAAGAATAGCACCCAGCATAGTGCCTAGTTCGTACTGCTTATGTATGTTGGTTGAATGAATATGATAGGTTGAGACTCATTATGGAGGCCGGGATATATAAATGCCTGAGTAAGCAAGGCATCTAAACGTTACCTAATGGTCAGGGAGAAGCCATTTCAGAATTTTGGACAGGGAAATGATGTAGTCCATTGCTTGCTTTAGACTGGAAGGAAATGTGCAAAAAGTTATATTTGATGACTAGACTATGGGTTTTTTGCTTGTTTGTTTGTTTTTGTTTTTGTTTTTTAGTTTTCTTAAGTTTCTAATAACTTACACCCTTCCTAAAGTTTCTAGAGCATGCTTCTGAAGGTACAGAGGCTCTCTACAGGGAGGTTGGGAAATGAGTGGGGGCAGTGAATTTGAATCTGGGAAAGGCAGCATAAATACTTTGAATGAGATCTCCCAAGGAGTTGTCCTTTAAGAGAATCACTATTTTAGAAAATCCTTGAGTATCAAAATCATAGAGTTTAGAGCTAAATTTAGCTGAGAGGCCCTCAGATCTAACCTTCTTCCAACCCTCTGTTCTGGATGAGATCAAGTGAATTCCTCAGGGCCCTTAACCCAGGACTCCTGATATCTAGTCCATTGCTCTCTCTGGTATATAATACATTTCTGCTGTGGGGAAAGGACGTAGGCGGACTCTTAGGGAGGACTGGCCTGCATAGCTTCATCTTCTTGCACCAGCACAGGCGAATGGTTTCGTGTCATCTCTTTCAAATGCACAACTTAGCTAGCTGTTCAGGTAGGTTCATAAGTATAAGCATGAAAATAAACATCTCCCCACCTCAGAGGCAAATCACTAAAATATTTTGTCATATTTTCTCACTAGTCTTTTTTTCAAACATATACTTCTAAAATTAGAATTCTATTGTTTTCTAGCTTGTTTTTTAAAATTTAATATACCCATTTACTTATAGGTTTAAACTTTGAATGAATATATCATTTAAAATGCTCACGTAATAGGGGCGCCTGGGTGGCGCAGTCGGTTGGGCGTCCAACTTCAGCCAGGTCACGATCTCGCGGTCCGTGAGTTCGAGCCCCGCGTCGGGCTCTGGGCTGATGGCTCAGAGCCTGGAGCCTGTTTCCGATTCTGTGTCTCCCTCTCTCTCTGCCCCTCCCCCATTCATGCTCTGACTCTCTCTGTCCCAAAAATAAATAAAAACGTTGAAAAAAAAAATGCTCATGTAATAGTATTCCATCATGTTGATGTGTGTATGTGTTTACATACACATATACACATTATGCAAATATATATACAATGCATATATAATTAAGTCTCTATTGTTAGATAAATAGTTCTCAGTTTTTCAAGCAAGCTGCTATTTCCTAGATGCACGTGGCATCAGGAGGACTAGGAGTCTTTTGGTCATTCACACAATATTTCAAATAGTTAAATATCTATGTTTGCTTTGTACCACCCGGCTGAGAGCAGCTAGTTCGAGGACGGAGGTTGCGATTTGGCACGGAGCATGTCATGAGAGGAAGGCCTGGGCAGGAGCTAGTGTGAAGGGATGTAGTTCTCCACAGACCACTTGAGTTCCAGAAGAAGAGGGTAGGTGCCAGGATATGAACAAAGATGCTGAATAGGAAGAATTTCAGTATTTTCATAGGAATGGCTCTGTTTTCTTTTTCTTTCAATTTTTAATGTTTATTTTTGAGAGAGAGAAAGACAAAGTGTGAGTGGGGGAGGGGCAGAGAGAGCCGGAGACACAGAATCCGAAGCAGGTTCCAGGCTCTGAGCTATCAGCACAGAGCCCGACGCCGGGCTCGAACTCATGAACCATGAGATCATGACCTGAGCCAAAGTCGGATACCCAGTCAACTGAGCCACCCAGGCGCCCCTGTTTTCTTTTTCTGGTCCACCTGACCTTTGCTCCAAGACTTAAAGCTAAAGCTATTTTGTGAGTTTGTGCTTCTTCCCCCCAGTAGATTTACTAAGTGTTGGTTAAAAGGCTGGGCACATGAGCATCACTTCAGTTACTTCCAAGTTCCAACCTAACTACTTAAAAACTTTTGAACAGTATTTTTATGATTTGTGGGTTACCCTGCACATGAATAATAAACATGTTTTTTTGGCCAAATGGAAGTGAAAGGGCAGACATTGACAGGCTTGGTGACTAATTGAATGTCTTTAGGAAAGGACAGGAAGGCATCAAACATGACCTAAAGGCTACGAGGGCTACAAGCCCTACAAGAACTGGTGAAGTGAGGAGCGTTGCCGAGTTGTGGGGAAACCTGCAAGGTGATACCTGAAAACTTACATTTCAGGAACTTCAGGGACAACACAGAGAAAACTGTGTTGATATTTGTGGGTATCCTGAACACACCCTTACCTTAACCGGTAGTTTTAGGGCTTAATGCTTTAACCTGTCTGTGTGTACTTCTAAATATCAACATGGGTAAATTTGCATTTCACATGCTCCTTCTTCAGTTGAAAACAATTGATTATGTAGGAAAGGGATGGTACTATAAATCAGGTTTTAGTTCTGCTACTGATTTATTATATGACATTGGGCAGGGCATTTCACCTCTCTGGTTTCTAATCTATAATTAAAAGGATAATTACTGGTTTAAATAATTTTTGGAGTTCCTTCTGAACCTAGAGCCTTTATTTCTAAAACAAAAAATGACCCCTGAGGTAGAGTTGGCTCTACTTTCTTGAATTTGAAAAATTAAGCAAAATGCTGATCTCGTAGATTCATATAACTTTTAAGTGTAGCTTCTTGAAGGTGTCCCTCTATCAACTAAAGAACAAATGTCTCAGTTTAATATATGACTGCATCAAAAAAAAAAAAAAATGCAACCACAGTAGGTGACCAAAGGGGATAAGTAACTTTCAGGAATTTTGAAAGCCCAGTAGTATTTAGTATATGCTCTCTCAGCATTAAAAAGGTCACCTTGCTAATACATGTTAATTTTGAAAGTTGAATTGACCTTTGGAATTTTAATATCAACCTTTTTTGGTGTGTTTAGAGGTTGGAGCAATCACAGAAGAAACGGAAGCCTGTGATTGGTGGAGTTTGGGTGCTGTTCTCTTTGAACTTCTTACTGGCAAGGTGAGCAGTGACCTGGACATTTAATACATTTACCCAGATGCTACCTGGATTTCAAATTGAGAACATTTAGCCTTTGCCTTCAGTTGTTAGATCAGGGATGAAATAGGGAAACCCTCGATATAAAAAAGAAAAGGCAGAAAAATGAAAGTTTATCAAGATTCCAGATTTGTTTAAAAAGTGGATTGTATTACATTGACTAAACGATCAGATTCCATTAAATCATAGTGTGAGTGTGCAGAAAGATGACTAAACGTTCTTTCTCTCCATTTTCTATGATGTAGTTTCAACGGCGTTAAGTCTGTAACATTCATGTAAGGATGTATTAGAATTCTCTGGATGTTTTAAACATCTTGCTGGAAACCAGGAGGGAATTCTCATTTTAGAAAATTAATGTAGATACAAAAGGTAACATTAGCTTTATTCTCAACACTAAGTTTTTCCTATCTGTTCTGGCTTAAGGACAGAATTTATACTCCCTCTGATCAATAACTTTTAAGTAAGATGTTTGAGGTTAATAGACTTTAATAGAGTGTTGTGCACATTGCCTCCTGGGAAGAAAACAGAGGAAATGAGCAGTAGTACTTTTCTAAGTAGTCAGTCCTCTACCGTAAATATGCAGGTAATACTGAACTCTTAAGATTGTTGTGGATTGTTACAAATCACCTACACATACAATTAAATAATAAAGTGCCATAAATGTAGAAATCGTTATTATTAACCAGTTCTAAACTTAGAAGGTTTTTAAGACCATTAAAAAATCAGAGATACCAACTCCCTTTTTAGTTTTCTTGTGTAATGTTAGCTTTTCTATTATGAGCTGTTCGCTGTATAACTAAGGGAAAAGGGCTAGAAGCCTAAGCTTATGATGTGATTTTGATGACTGCCTTCATTTCTGTTAGATATTCTGTATCTCGTGGCCCTTGTCCTAAACTGCTTAGGCGACGCTGTGTTGATCACTACACCCCCAGTGAAGATGGTTGTTAAGCTTTCTGTACTTTGCTGTCCATAAATCCTGTGATAGAACAGAAATGATGTTACTTGGGATAAGAAGTGTACCTGATTGATTGTTTCAGACTCTGGTTGAGTGCCATCCAGCAGGAATAAATACTCACACTACTTTGAACATGCCAGAATGTGTCTCTGAAGAGGCTCGCTCACTCATACAACAGGTAATTTAATTGACCTATATTGACCAAGCATATCAACCACGCAAATTAGCTGACTACATAGCTCCAAAACCTTAAAGAAATTAGTTTTGGGCAAGAAAGACTCATTACTGATTACAGATTCAGAACTAATACTGTGCATGGTTAGGCCTCTGCTTTTATTTAAGTATTAGTGAGGTCAGAGAGAACAGTTAAAACTTATTGGTATTTCAGTGTTTTTTTTCTCAAAAATCTAGGCTAATGTTTAATTAATTCCATACATTTATATAGGTGTGAGATTTAAGTATCATTTTTAGCTTGTCTGGAGCTGCTCTGTTTTTGCTGTTCCATTTTGTAACCATATGAATGGTTATTTTCTTTCTTTTTTTAAATGGCTATTTTTAATCTCTAATTCATATTTAGACACTTAGGAATAGGCAGTTCAGGTTGCTTTGCAGAAAAGTGGTGTTAGAAAGTCTTCCGGAGTTCGATTACTCCTAGCTTCATCGATGGAAGTTGGCCATTGATGTCAGTTAATGCATTTTCGGTGGCTTTAAAGAAAGAGACTATTGATAATTAAAGTTCAGTATCTCAGAGGTAGGCTTGGAACTCTAGTGAGCTTCTTAAATTGATTCCCCACATTGAAAATGTTCCTCTAGTTTTGAATAGTGAGTTTTGGTGAGTCTGCTGAGGGTTGTCAGCATTGGGTAAGATAGGCACACAGCAAATCAGCAAGAATTGTCAGGCCTAGGATCCTTATAGTTTTATGAGAAACGTAAGGGGGAAAGTTACTTGAAAAGGTTCAAGAACTAACATTTTTGTTTCATGAAACCTGAATTATTATTTTTCTAATCAGAGAAAATGAAACTTAAAAAAAAAAGAAAAAGGGGAGGAGAGAATATATTAAGAAGAGAATGACCTAGTATTTTCTTGAAGAGTAATGAGTGATTTGGGTTCCATTCAACAAATACATGCACAAATATGGGCAAGACATAGTGCTATAAGCTATAGCGGTAAGACTGACAAGTAACTGTATCACTGATAGGTTTGATAAAAGCTGTCAGAGGCTTAAAAAATACTTGTCAAGTTAAGGAGGGGTTATAACTGATACGGTGATAGTATTAGGAAAGTTTTTATGTAGTGAATGATATTTTTGTGGAGCCCTCAAATTTTGGCATGACAAGGTGGGATGTTGGGGAAGTAGCTCGGTGGATCGAACAGCTTCAACAAGGAAAAGATTGGTCCAAAAGACCCAAATTAGGAAATCAAAAGTTTGGTTTATGTGGAGTGGAGGGATAAATGTAGGAATGAGTCATAGTACTAGATGAATGTGGAAAGGTAAGTTGGAGTTCTCTTATGAGGTTCTTTTATCATGATAACCGGGGAAGAGTGATTCTATTCAATTCAGCAAAAATAAGTAAGTAAGTAAGTAAGTAAGTAAGTAAGTAAATAAATAAATAAAAATAATAATAATGGATATTTGGAGTTTCGGGGCAGAAGATAAAAGGATCAGAGTTGTGCTTCAGGAAGATTAAATTTTTCCAGGGAGTATAACACAGAAAGAAACATAACCAGGTTGGAAATAATGAGATGTGAATACCATTGAGCACTTTGCAAAAGGATTAAGAGGTAATGCAAAGACACAGAACACATTTCATTCTAATGGGGAAAAAAGGACAGCTACTCATTTGATTTCATCTTATTTGTTGTGGCACAACATGATAAATTCCAAATATTTTTTTTGTAAATAATTTGAGAAAGGCTAGCAAATGCTATTTTTTGTTTCTCACCTTAAAGTCGTTGTTATATAATACTGAGAATAGAATTCCCTGCATTAATTTATAAAGGCCTGCTGCTTCTGTCTTTATGGGAAGGTAGGTCATAAAGGAATCTTGGCCTAAAGTGTGTTAAATCTTAAATCCCCCAATACAGATATGTCTATATTATATAGTAAATCAGCATTCTGTCATTGGCCTAAGGAAACTACCATTCATGTTGAGGAAACATCATCAGGAAAGGGAAAAGGGGTCTCTTGACATGATTAGCAATTTGTCATTTTGACTTTTCCTCTTCCACTACCTCACAGGTCATAGGGGTCACTTTTTAAAAAAATCACAAAATGATTTATATGGAAATAATTATTCTGCTTTGGGGAGATTTTCCCCTCTTTGGACTTCTAGCTCCTTGCTTTCTTCCTAGATTTCATAATCCCCTGTACCTGTTGTTCAGTCATCTCAGTCACATGAATGGTGCTAGAGTAGACATAGTTACATTTTAAATGCAATTAAAAAGGAGATGCTTACATTTTACAAACCCTCAGAGCATGTATGTTTGTACTTCACAGTGTATATTTAGTTAATTATGACACAGTTCTTTTGTCACTTGAAAAATGTTACATGAGAAAAAGTCCTTCAAAACAAATTTTTGTGTCTTCATTGCTTAACTTTACTGCCTGAACATTCTTTAGGAGGAAGGAGGCTGGCGGTGACTCTTTTTGGTTTTGCCACTGGCTGACACATTTGCTTGAGCAATAGAATCTTTATGTGGTCTCTCTTGAGGCTGGTATAGTATTTAAAATGGCAGGATAGGGGCACCTGGGTAGCTTAGTTGGCTCAGTTGGTTAAGCGGTGACTCTTGATTTTGGCTCCGGTCATGATCTTGTAGTTCAGGAGTTTCAGCCCCGCATTGGGCTCTGCATGACTGTGTAGAGCCTGCTTAGGATTCTCTCTCTCTCTCTCTCTCTCTCTCTCTCTCTCTCTCCCTCTCTGTCCCTCCCCTGCTTTCACTCTCTCTCTCTCTCTCACTCTCTCTGTCACTCTCCCTCTCTCTCAAAATAAGTAAATAAACTTTAAGAAGTAAGTAAATAAAATGGCAGGATAAACAAGATAGTTATGGGTAAAATAATTATATTTTTGCCTATAAATTTGTATTTGCAAATTTGTAGCAAAGTTCATGAACTAATTAAATTGACTTTAGTAATAGGCAAAATTGGAACCTTTATTGGAATTTCATAATGAGGTCATGTTTTGGAAAGAATGGGAGTGGAAAAGCCAATTGTAACAAGAAAGAACTTTTTAAAAAAAGTTTATTAATTTTTGAGAAAGAGAGCAATAGTGCATGTGTGTGCATGAGTGGGGGAGGGTCAGAGAGAGAAAGAATCCCAAGCAGGCTCCACACTGTCAGTGCAGTCTGATGTGGGGCTCGAACTCATAAACCGTGAGATCACGACCTGAGCTGAAATCAAGAGTTGAATGCTTAACCAACTGAGCCACCCAAATGCCCCAAGAAGAAAGAACTTTTACATGTTATTATGTGTACTGAAATATATAAAAATATGCTATAGTTATGTTTAATTCTTACCACTGTTTGATATTTTAAATTTATATTAAATTGTGTGATGCCTTCCACATTTCAATCAGTTAGACATGGATTGTCAGATTTTGAAAATGGATTTGATACATTTGGGATATTCTTACAGTGTTTGTTTTATAATAGCAGCTTTTCACTTAACACGATTTAGCAACATCTAATATTAAAATTTTTGAACAGTTAGTTTTAATGAATAGTGATTTTGAATGCTAGATACAGTAATCTCAGATGAAAAGATTGAATACAGTCTTTTGAAGTATATACTTCATGCCCCTGTGTGTTTGGTAATATTAAAGTGAATAGATTCTTGGCATTTACAGATTACATACTCATGAGGCAGTGTAATGTTATGTTTAAGAGCATGCATTCTAGAGCTGCAGTGCCTAAATTCAAATCTTGTCTTTGCTACTTACTACTTGTATGATCTTAAATAAGTTACTTAATTTCTCTGAATCTGTGTTCTCTCATCTATAGAGAGAATCGAATAGTAGTTATTCATAGAGTTGTGAATTAAATTAATTGACCTATGTTAAGCACTTAAAATAATGCCTGGTGTACAATAAGTGTCACATAAATGTTTATCATTAGTACTGATAGGGCAGTGTTTCATAATATATAGTAATTTGTATTTGCTGAAGCATGTGTTGAATTATAGGGCTACTAATGTTAAGAGTGAGGCCGCTGCTGGTGATACAGGTGAAAAGGCCTAAAAAAATAGTGGACTGGCACATAATAGGAAATCAATTGGTATTTTTCATACAAATAACTGAATTAATCATGAATGAAAGAAAAAATAGAAATAAAAATAAAAAGAGAAGAAACAGAAATTTTGGTTGAATTTGAATAGTGGGATGTCCTAAATGCATAGAAACATTAATGTAAAGAAGTCATTTAAAGATTTACAGTTGCAGTTGGTTAAATTCTGTGGGGGAAAAAAAAAGATTTACTATAGGAATATTCTCAAATTTGAATGGCTATAGCCATATGAGGAAGTTGGCAAATTCTCTCTTGAGAAAGGAAGTTATAACATTAGGCAGAATTGGCAAAAACAGCCATTTCAGTGCTCTGGAAATTGATCAAAAGGACAGGACAATCTGAAAAGTGTTTATGCTTGAAAAACAACCACACTTTGGGAAAGAGTGGGAGTCTGTGGCATTTTTGCCTGGGCTACTCTCTTTTCCCTGCTTGTCAGGTGTGAAGTTTCTTCCAGATTGAAGCAGGCCATGAGGGCCAACTGTGAGGTTGCATGCGTGTGTACAGGAACAAGGAAAGGTCCCAGTTGAAAGTAGAAACCAAGGGAGATTTGTAAGTGTCCTAAATTTTTACTGTGTTCTCCTACACATCAGCAGATGACAAGCTTTAGGGGCTCAGGTATTTGAATATAACCTCTTTTCAATCACAGGTTGAACACTTAAGCTATGCAGACACAGGATGATCCCCAGGAAGTGAAGCTCAAAAATAAAAACAAAAGAATGAGCAGAGATAGCAACAGCTGCTTGTAACAATGTGGTGGGAGAAGCAGCTATACAGATCTAGCTGAAACAAGTTAACAAAGAACAAACCAACCAACTGCCATGATAACAGTCTTCTTGGGAACAAAGTCAGGCTCTAGAGTTGCTAAAATATATCATCCAAAATATCCCATTTTCAACAAATATTATATGATATACACAGAAACAAAAAAGTGTGACTCATGTGCAGGGAAAAAAGTGGTCAATAGAAATTGACTTTAAATGTCCACAGGTTGGATTTAACAGATTTCAAAGTGGTTATTATAAGTGTGTTCAAAAACTGAAGGAAGCCATGTTTAAAGAATTAAAGAAAAGTATGACAACAATGAATCAACAAATAGAAATTCTTGATGAGGAGATATAAAGTATATATAAAAAAAGAACCAAAATTCTCAAGTTGAAAAGTACAATAATTGAAATGAAGAATCACTGGGGGGAGGGGGTGGAATTCATTAGAGCGTATCTATAGCAAATTTGAGATAGATGAAGGAAGAATCAATTAACTTGAAGATAGAATGATAGAAATAATCAAATCTGGAAAAAAGATGCCCCAAAATTTGAAGAAAAAGAACAGGGCTACACAAACCTGTAAGACAATATCAAATATACCAGGGAGTCCCAGAATGAGAGGAAAGAGAGAAAGGGGAAGCAAAAGTATTTGGAAATGTAATGGCTAAAAACATCCCAAATTTGGTAAAAAAAACATTGATATGCATCCAAGAAGCTCAATGGACTTTAATTAGGAAGATCTACCTGGTCAAATTGTTGAAAGACAAAAACAAAGAGGACACTCTTGAAAGCAGCAAAAGAGAAAGCACTCATTGTATACAAGGAAACATTAATGTCTGACTTCTCATTAAAAATGATGGAAGACAGTTTACACTTTAAGTTATAAAATAAACAAGTCACGGAAATGAAAAATACTGTAGAGGGAATATAGTAAATAATACTGTATGGTGACAAATGGTGACTACACTACTGTGATAAGCATTGAGTAAAGTCAGATTGCTGAAGCAATGTGTCATATGCTTGAAACTAATATAACATTGTATGTCAGTTATACCTCAATAATAATAATAATAATAATAATAATAATAATAATAATAAGGGGTGCCTGGGTGGCTCAGTCAGTCAAGTGTCCGACTTTGGCTCAGGTCTTGATCTCACGGTTCATGAGTTTGAGCCCTGCGTCGGGCTCTGTGCTGTCAGCTCCGAGCCTGGAGCCTGCTTCGAATTCTGTGTCTCCCTCTCTCTCTCTGTTCCTCCCCTGATTGTGCTCTGTTTGGCTCTCTCTCTAAAAAATAAATAAACATTAAAAAAAATAATAATAATACCAATGAGAGGCAGAAGACAGTGAAGTGACATACGCAAAGTGCTGAAAGGAAGTAACCATCAACCAAGAATTCTCTATCCAGCAAAATCATCCTTCAAAAATGAAGATGAGATAAAGAAATTCCCAAATAAAGACTAAGGGAATTTATTGCTAGACTTGCCTTACAAGAAATAATGCAGGAAATCCTTCAGGCTGAAAGGAAATCACACCACATAGTAACTTGAATTTCTAGGAGGAAATGAAGAGAACTGGAATGGTAAAACATGAGTCACTGAAGAAGACTACTTTTTCCTCATTTTTCTTCTCAACTTCTTTTAAAAGACGCAAGATTATATGAAACAATAATTATAACACTGTGCTGTTGAGTTTATAACATCCAGAAGTAATATGTTACATATATGACAATAATAGACAAAGGGCAGAAGGAATGGAGCTATAATGGAGCAAAGTTTCTACATTTCACCTTCATTAAGTTGGTATTAATCTGAAGTAGATTGTGATAAATTAAGATGCATATTGTAATCCTTACAGCAACCACTAAAAAATTATATAGTAAAAGAAAATAGAGGAACTGAAATAGTACAATAAAAAGTATTGATACAAAAGACAGCTGTAAAAGAGTAACAAAAAAAGACAGTAGATGTAGAAAACAAGTGGCAAAATGGCAAATGTAAACCCACCACACCAATAAGTACAATGAAATATGAATGTTTAAACATGACAAACAAAAGGCAGAGATTATTAAACTGGATTAAGAAAAAAGTAAGATTCAATTATCTTCTGTGTATGACAGACACAAATAGGTTAAAAGAAAAAGGATGGGAAGAGATAAACCATGTAAATGGTAACCATAAGAGAGCTGAAGTGGCTATATTAAATACCAGACAAACTAGCTGTGAAGACAAGAGACTTACTAGAGACTAAGACAGAATTTTCATAGGGATAAAAGGGTCAGTACAATAGATGCATTTGCACCAACAGCTTCTATACATAAGAAGTAAAATCTGACTGAATTGAAGGGTAAATAGGCAATCCAATAATAATAAAAGGAGGTTTCAATACCCCATGCTTGGTAAATTAGAAAATCAGCAAGGATACTGAGAAGACTTCAGTAACATTATCAAACATCTCTGACATATATGGAACAATGATTGCAGAATGCGTTCTTAGCACATGTATATGGAACATTCTCCAAGATAGATCATATGCCATACCACAAAACAAGCCTCAGTATTTAAAAGGATTTAAGTCATACAACATGCTCTGATCATAACAATTTAATTCTCATTCAGAGATCTGGTGAGTCCACAAATATTTGGAAATTAAACACACTTCTAAATAACCTGTGAGTGAAAGAAGAAGTCTCAAGAGAAGCTAGAAAATATTTTTAATGGAATCAAAACACAGAAAATATCAAAATTTATCAGATGCAGCTAAATCAGTTCTTAAGGAAAATTTATGGCTTATAAACTCCTATATCCGAAAAGAAGAAAGGTCTCAAATGAAAATCTCACCTTGCACCTTAGCAAACTGGAAAATTACTGTGTTATTAGAGGAAAGATAAGTATATAGATCAATGGAATGGAATTAAGAATCCAGAAATAAACCCTTACATTAGTGGTCTATTAATTTTCAATAAAGGTGCAAAAAGAATTTGATGGTGAAAAAAAATAGTCTTTTAAACCAATGTTGCTGGGAAAATCAAGTCACATGCTAAAACCAAAATGAACTAAGACCCTTACTTTATACCATATGTAAAAATGAACTCAAAATAGCTTATAGATGAAAAATGGAAGGCAAAACTAAAAATTGTAGAAGAAACCATAGGAGAAAATCTTGATGATCTTGGGTTAGGCAAAGAGTTATTAGATATGACACCAAAAACATCCATAAAAGAAAAAAAATTGATAATATGGGCTTCATTAAAATTAAAAACTTTTATACTTCAAAAGATAGCAGTAAGAAAATGAGAAGACAAGCCACAGAATGGAAAAAATATTTCAAATCATGTAACTGATGAGGACTTGTATTCAGACTATATAAAGAACTGTTATAGTGGTACCTGGCTGGCTAGGTCAGTAGAACATGAGAGTCTTGATCTTGGGGTTGTAAGTTTGAGCCCCACATTGGGTTTAAGTAATTGATTATTTTAAGTTGATTATTTTAAGTAATCACTTAAAATAAAATCTTAAAAAAAAAAAAGAAAGAACTCTTATAACTCAGTAAATATAAAAATGGGCAAATTATTCACCAAGGAAGCTACATGAAAAGCTTAGAAGGCCATCCAACGATGGTCACCATCATTACTCACCAAGGAATAGAAATTAAAATTATAATAAGATGCCTCTAATACCCACTAAAAGGTCTGTAATCAAAAGATAGACCGTATTGAGTGTTGGTGAGCATGTAGAGAAACTGGAACTCTCATATATTGCTGTTGGGAATGTAAAATGGCACAGCTATTTTAGAAAGGTTGGGCACTTTCTTAAAGAGCTAAACAAATATTCCACATGACCCAGCAATTCCACTCCTAGGAATGTCCTTGAGAGAAATGAAGACATGTTTACACAAAGATATATATGTGAATGTTAATAGCAATACTATTCATTATAGCCTCAGCCTGGAAAGTCTACATGTCCATTAACTGGTGAGTAGATTAACAAAATATGTTCTATCCAAACAATGGAATGCTACTCAGAAATAAAAGGGAACAGGCTTTGATACCTGCTACAACTTGGATGAATCTGAAAAACATTATGCTAAGTGAAAGAAGATAACTGCAAAAGGCAACATATTTTATGATCCCAATTACATGAAATATCCAGAAAAGACATATTTATAGAGACAGAAGGCAGATCATTGTTTGCCCAGGGCTGGGGATGGAAATGAGGATTAATGTAAACATCACGAGGAAATTTTTTGGGGTGATCAAAGTGTTCTAAAACTGGATTGTGTGATGGTTGCACAACTTTTTACATCTACTAAGTAAGAATCATTGAATTGCACACTTACGACAGATGAATTTTATGCTATATAAATCATCTCTCAGTAAAGCCGCGAAAACAAAATTTGAGGATGCATGAACGTTTCAAGGCACAGTCTTTCAGCATGCCCATGAAAGGAGTAACTGGATCTCTCAGATTTTGGCACAGCATCTAATTAATATCATGACGTGCTTTGGAATAGGAAACTGATGGGTATTAACTGTCCTATTATACTATATGAGCTTGAGAGAAACAAAGTGAGTTACTCAAGGTCATGTTAAAAATCAGTTGAAAGCCATAAACGCAGATATCCCCTACCACCCCACAGCTACAGTGGTGTTAGACATAGCTCCCTTTCAAGGAAATCTCGTCATTTGGCTATTCATCAAGTCCACTTGTCACTGGGGTTGAATTGAGCAGTTCTTTCCGTTCATATATTTTTGTTTTCCTTTGATTCACCAGTTGGATTCCTATTACTCACTAAGTCCTTCTTTTTTAGCTCTTGCAGTTCAACCCTGTGGAGCGTCTTGGTGCTGGAGTTGCTGGTGTTGAAGATATCAAATCTCATCCATTTTTTACCCCTGTGGATTGGGCAGAACTGATGAGATGAACAGAATGCAGGGTTATCTGTGCACATTCTGATCTTCTCTGTGACAAGCATCTCCAGCACAGAGGCAGCTCTGCCTCACAGTCACTTATGGAGCACCAAGACATTGGGATAAAGACCTTTAGAGGAAACGGGGGAAGAAAAAGGCTGAAAGAGAACAGTTCCTTTACCATGACTCTCTGGACAAGATATTGGCTACATTTGGAAGGGGCTTTTATGTGCAAACCTTTAACAAAGGTTTGATCTTTATTTTATCTGCATTTAGTGTTGCAGACGGGTTGTATGCCCAGCTGAAAGAAGAATGCCCTTCAAGAACTTCCTCTGAAAGCTCCAAGTGTACATTTAAGTGTTACTTGAAAGGAGGACCTTTACATGGCAGCTAATAGTGCTTTCTGCTAATCAAGATTGGTTTATATGATCGTAATTAATATTTGCCGAATAATACACTAAAAGTGCTTCATGAATAGTGTCATCTGTGGAGTTTAAAAAGTGAGAAAAAAAAAGGATATATACATCATGTCTGATAGAAAACACACACCATGATGCTATATAATTAATATGTGCTGAATGTGGTTCCATACTATCTCCTGCTTTCTGAAGTCCACGTGAAAAGAAAACTCATGTTGTCAACTTTATACTTGGTTGGTTGGTACTGCTTATGGAAGGGTTCGTATAAACACTCACTGTCTCTCAACTTTATCCTTCTGCGCCCTACACCCTTTGCCTATTCTCTCATATTCGATTCCCTTTTCCTCCACTAGTACATATGCAACAAAAAAGGGAAGGGAGTATTTATTTCCCTAAATTGTATCCACTTAATAAGGACAAAGAAATCATGATTATAAAATAAACATGGTAAAAATTGAAATCTCTCCTTTATTTAATTGCTTAAGTTTTTTGTTTTGCTTTGTTTTAGAAGGGCCTCTCTCTCATTTTGGAATGTTAGCAATTTCTGCTGCTGCTTATGCTTGACTTCATTTTAGGTTTTTGGTTTGGTATACTAAGAACCAAAGGATCTCATGTAAATGGAATTGAATGGCAATCCTATTTTATTACTTAGTGATGAGATTTCCAGATTTGACCTCCTAGTCTACTTGACATTATATAGAAAGTATATGAGCATTTATACATCTACAAATATTTGTATTTGTTATTTCTTTATGTTGCTAAGATAGCTCCTGCATTCGTGCCTTGTTTCTAACAATTTACAAATGTTTTAAAAGCATTAATGTCTCTTTTTTTAAACCTTATCCAAAGATGAAAGAATAAATTACTTTTTTCGGAGTTAGGGGCCATCAGAAATAATAGAAGTCTTCCATATTTTTAATCCTCCGAGTTTTTGAGATCGAGAGTCGATTCCTACTCTAGGAGCATCTATACAGTTTCCATTTGCCATCAGCTAGGTTCTCCCATCAAAATAAATGGAAGCAGAAAATGCTTTAGTGAAACAAAGGAAATGTGCAAGCATTTTTTCTTTTTCTATTTTCCTACTTCCCCTTTTTCCTTCTGGTTCCCTTCTAACCTGAACCTCAGACGAAGGACTGCAACAACACCAGGATGGGGAGCGGGTCACCAGGATCAAAGCGCAATCAAGATGACATCACTCCCTGGAACTGGATTTGGACTCACCAACTCCCTGGGCTCATAACAGGAACTCATGCAGGTGAGACTGAAGAATGACTTCCTGTGTAGGACCGGTAGGAAATCTGCAAGTACTTAGAGCTGGCCACTGCAGAGCTTCCTTCCAGAAGTGCCCTGTGACAGGAAAGTAGGACCTCACAACTAAGGGGAAGCTCCCAGCCCTGCCACATGATTTTGGTTCCTTGGATTCAGGACAGTAATGTCAACAGATGGTTGCTGTGTCAGTGTGTTGACATAGCTCCATTGCTTCAGCTCCCTTTTTCTCTCTATAGATTTGATTGGAACTTGTGCTTAATGTAGATGTATCATTCGTAATCATGGTGGACATGAATTATTATAGTAGTAAACACATAGGATATGGCTTTGGGGTGATGAACCCAAGTCTGTTTTTATTTGATGATGTGCATTAAAATGTTAGTATTTTTAAATGCTGTGGGTGATACTGCTTTTTTGTTTTTTTTAATTTTTTAAATTATTTTTTTTAATGTTTATTTTTGAGAGACAGAGCATGAGTGGGGGAGGGGGGCAGAGAAAGAGAGGGGAGACACAGAATCCGAAGCCGGCTTCAGGCTTTGAGCTGTCAGCACAAAGCCCAACGCAGGGCTCAAACTCAGGAACCCTGAGGTCATAACCTGAGCTGAGGTTGGTCACTTAACTGAGCCACCCAGGTGCCCCTGTTGTTTTTTATTTTTTATTTTTATTTTTATTTTTATTTTTTTCAACGTTTATTTATTTTTGGGACAGAGAGAGACAGAGCATGAACGGGGGAGGGGCAGAGAGAGAGGGAGACACAGAATCGGAAACAGGCTCCAGGCTCTGAGCCATCAGCCCAGAGCCTGATGCGGGGCTCGAACTCACGGACCGCGAGATCGTGACCTGGCTGAAGTCGGACGCTTAACCGACTGCGCCTCCCAGGCGCCCCTATTTTTATTTTTTTGAGCATATGTCCTGTGGGTCAAAACATGGAAGAACTTACCATTTTGTATTTTTCATTTGATTTTTTTATTGTAGGAAAACATACATAATATAAAATTGACCATTTTAACTACTTTTAAGTACACAATTTAGTGGCATTAAGTACATTCCCCTTTTATCCAGCCATCACCACCATATGTATATCTCAGAACTTTGTAATTATCCCAAATTGTAATTCTACACCCATTAAACAGTACCTTCTCTTTCCCGTCCCCCTTCCTCCCAGCCCCTAGTAACCACTGTTCTACTTTCTATCTCTATGAATTTGACTCTTTGAGGTCTCTCATAGAAGTGGAAGCCTATAATATTCATTCATCCTTTTGTGTCTGGCTTAATTTCACTTATAACGTTTTCAAGGTTCATTCATACTATAGCATATATCAGAATTTCATTCCTTTTTAAGGCTGAATAATATTCCACTATATGTATAGACCACATTTTGTTTAGCCATTCACCTGTCAGTGGACATTTGGGTATTTCCACCTTTTGGCTATTGTGAACAATCTCATTATGAACATTGATGTGTAAGCATCTGTTCAAGTCACTACTCTCATTTGATTTTATATTTTTATATGAAATTACCAGTGTCATTATTTTATGATGCTTTTTATAAGCAGGTTGTCAATAATAAGTGTGATATAATGCCACCTATCTTAAGATAGGATATGAAAGTCTACCATTTCTATTACACAGAAGTAGAGTTAAGCTCCCGAAAAGTGAAAGAGAATGCCATCATTTTAGCAATTCAACTACGACATGAGTTAAAACTTTTTGAGACATAGTACTTTTCAACTTGTTATAACTGAACTCTTGATAACATATTTAAACTGCCTTTTAAACATTTACTTATTTAGTTAGTTATTTTAGAAAGAGAGCGTGAGTGGGGGAGGGGGCAGAGAGAGAGAGAGAGAAAGAGGCAATCTTAAGCAGGCTCCAGTGCTCAGCATGGAGCCTGACATGGGGCTCAATCCCACGCACGACCCTGGGATCATGACCTGAACCAAAATCAAGAGTGAGATGCTCAACCAACCGAACCACCCAGGCACCCCCTTTTAAGCATTTTAAAACAGCTACAATTCCTGTTGTGTTTTGACCCTCAAGTTTTTTCTATCATCTCTTATTTCAGTCATTGTGAACCACGATCGAGTTTTGCTTTCATATAATGGATGTATTGAAGAATATAAAATTATAAATAATACTTACACTATGGCCAGAAACACTACATTAGGACTTCATACCTAGAATGCCCTCATTGAATTCGGTTGCCCATATTTATGAATCCAAGCAGAAAAAAATCTGCCTGTATTAGTGAAAGGCTCTTGGCTTCGCAAGGGGCCCCTTGTAGCATCTTTATTTGACTCACTTAGGGAATGCTTTATAGCAGAAGCCAAGGCGTAAGCTGGATCATTTTTCTTCTTAAGAGTAATTGATTTAACCTCTGGGCTAGCTAAAGCTCTGGATAATGAAGCCTGGTATTTCAGGCTCTTTCTTTGAGGATTGTAGAAAATAATAGAAAGCCTTACAGTCGTGTCCTGGTCTGATCTCTGTGACTTACTAACATTTTTACCTTAATCAAAGAACAATATTCTAGACCTATTCCCCCACTTACAGAATGAAGGGGTAGGTAAGTTCTAAGCTCCACAGCATGTGGACTTTCTGTTTTTCAGAGTGAGCTAAGTTGATAAACTAACATCGGAGAAAGACAAGGTTAGTGCAAATCTTAAATTCGGGCTTAACTGTTTCCTTATAATTTTGTTTTCTAGTAAATACCACATACTTGGGTCGCTGCCGTCTACCCTCTCAGCAGCATAGCCCTCAGTGGTTATGTGGCTATAAAAATTATAAATAGAATGCAATATTAAAAGGTTATTTCTCAGTGAGCTCTACACTGGAAAAGGAGAGTTGAAGGTCCAGAAAGAAGTACCAAGAGGTGAAAGGAGGTTCGGACACACCTACATTTGCTCACTTCTTAGACCTTTCTCAAAAGCTGTGGTGGTATTTCTACCCCTGTTGCCCTCATCCATCATCTGTTATGTGTTTATTTGACTCAGTTCTTTGGCAGGCATAATCAGAGTACAAAATTGATACTTTCTCTTCCTGTTTAATGCAGAACATTAACCTCTACCAGCCTAGGTAATTTGGACTTTTGAGTATTTGATGTCTACTCAGCTCATTTTAAGGATTTCATATGAAGTCCTTATGCTGAAGGGTTACTAAATGGTAAAAGCTGTGAAGTCAGCTCTTTCTAAATAAAGTTGTAAACCTAAGAGCAGCAGGGAAATGGGAAGCAAAGTATTACGGTCACTTTTTGTGACTCGGAATCACTTGTTTTCTCAAGGACAGTAAATCGGAAACTGGAGAACAAGCTTCCTCTTTGGGAAGATTTACAGTAGTGGGGATATATAGTCAGATGGTGTGGCTTTGCATTTTTTGGCCTTATCCCATGACTTCTTTCCTTGATCCAGGGATCTCACCTCAGGGAGGAAGAGAGGCAGAAAAGATTTGTGGAGGTGGAAGAGAGAAAGTAACTTGAATGAGGTAGTCAAGGGAAATGAAGCAGGGCACTTGTCAGCCGTGCTGGCCCTGGTGTCTGGAGCACTAGAGAGCCTGCTTTGCTGAGCTAGATTTAAAGGGCAATCCTTTGTTCTTCTCCCAGGAAGAGGTAGGCAGAAAGTGAAACTATTCCTGCTATTCCAGGAAAAGAGATAGTGAACTGCCTTTTTGGAAAAGATTAAGTGACAAGCTTGTCAGAGTCTGTTCTGTCTCCATCTCCTTGCTGAAGACAGCTGGTACGGCTGGTAGAAGCCATGAGTGTCTGCAAAGAGTTACTGTGATTTCTTTGGGGCAGAAATCCCTCTCACTGAATGTTGCGAGAAAGAGTGACAAATGAACTCGCTTTCGGTCACGCTTTGAGTTGTTGGTATCCTGTCTTTGTAAGTCCCAAAGAAGTTTCATATCAAAAAGCTATCTCTTCTAGTCATGTTGATCAAATTCCTCCTAGAGCTAGTCCACAAGGCAGTAGTCCGACCAGCCTCACCAAAAAAAGGCAAGTGTAAAGGGGTTCAAATCTATTTCAGCGGTAATGGTGTGGTGTGATGTTGCCTTTTTCACATGGGAGAGACCCATAAAATTGGCTCAAGAGTGACAGACAGAAAACAAGAAGAGAAGGAGGTGTAGTGTTGGCAAAACAAAAGCAAACTCATGCAACTATTCGGTCTCTTGGGCTTGCTCTGGAAAGGAAATGCGTTAAATATTTGAAGAATCTGTCTTCAGCAAAAAGATTCTGAATGACTGAGAGAACTTTAAAACCGAGTCCCCCCGCCCCTTACCATGCTCTCCCACTGTTTTCTCATTTTTTTCTTTTTCCTCTCTTCGTCTCCTCTTCATCTACCCTTCTTCCCTGTTCTGGACTTCTCTGGTCACTGAACAAAAGAAATGGTGCCTATCTTCAAGGACCTTGTAAAACCCAGGGGAAGGGAAGCATAAATAATAAGTAGGGCAGAATGTTGTAAGTGTTATAAGGTACAAATAGAGGTATGGTGAGCACACAAAGGAGAGATCTGAGGAACCGCAGGAAAGCTTCTTGTATTGGAGCAGTAGCCTGAAGTTTGAATAGTATTTTTAAACATAAGGATTTTTTTTTTTTAAGATTTTGTTTGGGGAGAAGGAAAAATTCCAGGGGAACAGCAACAACAACAACAACAACAACAACAAAACAACCCAAACCCAAAAACAATTGTGTGCAAAAAAACCTGGAGATGGGGAAAAGTGAAGCTGTGCATATTGTTTTGGCTGGTGTGTAGATACATGCATTTGAAAGGTAAGTTGGGGCCAGAGGCATTAAATGCCTGGCTGAGACGTTTGAGTTTCATTCTCTAGGTTGTAGGGAGCTAGTGAAAGTTCTCAGTTGACGTTATTGCAGCCTGCTGTTGAAAAGATAATTTTAGGGTTAGAATGGAGAATAAATTGGAGAGAGCATGGTTAGAGGCAGAGAGATCAGTTCAGAGTTATTGCAGAAATTCAGGCAAGAGATAAAGTCCTGAATTAAGGTGGTAGAAAACAAAGGAGGGGGTACATCATCGTCCTCTTGTCCATGTCTCTTGTGTATAGAGTAGAGTTTCCCTATCAAATAATTGCTTTCCTTGTTTCTTGAAGCCAGTTTATACTAGGAGATTATGGATTTGTTGTTTTTAAAATCACCCCCAAGGAATCTCCAGAGAGACAAACCATTGGTTGATAATGATATTGACTATTCATAGCTTAAAACCCCCCAGGTCCCAACTCCATTTCTTTTTATCATTTTGTGGCACTCCTTCCCATCCTTTGCTTTTAAATAGTTGGTTTGCTTTTATATGGCTAGTCCTCCATTCTTGCTCTTAGAAGGCATTACGTTCTGCCAGGTGACTGCTCTTTGTCCCAGACCTCTGACACATACTTAGCTTAGCTCAGTGGTTGTCAAAAAGTGGTCCCAATCTGGGTCAAGGGAATAGGGTGATTTTTACTGTTCTTGCAACTTTTCTTCAAGTTTGAAATGATTGCCAAATACAGAAGTTTTCAGCAAAATGAAAGAAAAAGTGATCCTCAGACCATCAACATTAGCACCATGTGGGAACTTGTTAGAAATGCAAATTCTCAGGCCCTGTCTCAAATCTACGGACTCAGAACTCTGGGGGCTGACACAGACAGGAGTCTGTCTTAAGCTCTTCCCGGTGATTCTGATGCATGGTTAAATTTGAGGACCACTGGCTTAGTTTAATGGAAACTCATTGCCTCTGCCTTGTATGATCTTATGCAACCCTCCTTGTGATATGTGTTTGGGGTTTGACAACATCTCCCAACACTTAGAATGTTTCCCAGGAGGCCGGCCCAGGGAGGCCTTGCGTCAACGGGACTCACCCGAAGTGAGGACAGGAGGAAGGGAAATGGCAAGGGGAATAGCCAATTGCATAGAGAAAAAGAGGGGGTGAGAGGAGGAGCGCAGGAGGAGTGATTCGGTTCCCTCAGAGACACGCAGCCAATCCTGTCTCGGTTATCTGGATTCAAATAACCCACCCTTTGTTATAGATAGTGCTCTTCTCTCAAATCCCTTTTTGAAATAGAATAAACACCGCATTATACTGACAATTCTTTTCATTACGCGTTGTGTATACCTTTGGGTTATTTGCTCCTTCTTAAAGCAGAGCCACAGCGGAAATTTACTATTTACTCCCTGCATTGTCCAAAATCTGAATGTGAAGATGCTAAGCTAAGTTTAGGAAAGACACCAGAATGTTCTCATCGGATTCTGAGGTGCGGCAGAGCTCTCTCAGCGAAGAGAATAAACAGTATTCTCTTTAGAACTGAGGGACCCAGCTGGGGGTGGTTTCTCGGTGGACTCGGCTCTGCCTTTTGAAAATGGGCATCAGGCTTCACAGGAGGGAAGTGAAATGTCCTAGATGTTCCCTGAGGGTTAAGTGTGTGCATGGGTGGGGGTAGGGGTTGGGGGGTGCTGTGAGGGGGGTCATCCACTGTCCTCTTACTCTTCACTTTAAGGCTCTGTTGTTTATAAGGTACCTCGATTATTAGGTAAGATGATTCATAAAGTTTATTTTGACCAAATGGATATTTGACCGCTCGTGAGCACGTGCAGAATGTTTAGATAATTTTGCCTTTTCAGTAGGTGGGATTTCAGGGACGGCGGGTGTTTCATCTGTCTCTGTGCTCTCGCTATGCCCGGACTCAGCCTCACGTTGCTTAAAGTGCCATTGACAGGACATGCTTCAAGCTTTTTCCAGGGGTGGGCAGGGGTTCCCGCTAATGCCCACCCCTCCCCTCGCACCGCCCCTGATGGTGACGAGGGGCACACCGCGGTGGTTCCGGTTAGGGAGGATGGGATCTGGTGAACAGAGAGAGGCCACCTTGCCCCTGAAGGAATCAACTCTCCTGTTGGGAAATGACCTTTGGGGCTCTTTCCCCGTATCTTCTGACTGCAGAGGCCAGTACTCTTTTGGGTGTAGGGCCCTGAGCAGCTCTTGGCAAATGTGATATGGGCAGAGGGGATGCTGCATAGAACTTGATATTTTGTGAAAGGTGAAATGCTGCCTGCTTCTTATACTCTCACCTCTTCAGGCCCTAAGCTTAACTCAGCTCAACACCCCCTGCCCCCTACCAGGCCATACTTCTGCCTAATAATGATGCCAGTGGTACCTGAAGACTCACTCAGGCTAGGTTCACTTCGGCATCAAAAGTCGCTGTAGGGCACAGGGCTTCCTTTCACCTGTACCCTATTCCTGGGGCCAAAACACCGCAGTTGTCCTTTCTTGATTGTAAGGATCTCCCCCAGACTGCCGGTCTGGGTCTCACCCTCACCGCTTAGTTGGCCTTCCTGGCGCTGGTGAGTCTTGGCACCCAGAAAGCCGAAAGCAACAGCCATCCTGATGCTGCCACTCTCCGTCCCTCTGCTGCAGATTGAAGCTATATCCAGTAGCTTATCTCCACTGTGGGCTATCATGGTTTGCGGGAGAGGAGGGGTGAGCGTCGCTGCCTGCTGCAGCTGTCTCCTTTTGAATCAGCTACCCCCGCTCCCCAGGTGCCAAAATAGCTCGCTGGGTTGAGAACGCTCCCCATCTCTACCTCTCCCGCCCATTGCAGCGCTGGTAGCAGCTTTCCAACGAGCCTTTTGTTGCGGAAGCTCTAAATCCATGGTAGGGAAATTACCAAGAGACCCTTCCACCGTCTGCCCTCCCTCCCCTTGCTCCGTCTCTTTCTTTCCTTCCTTTGTCTCCTTCCGTAGCTAGGGTCAGAATCCCTAGCCAGACTGAGAACATGGTTGCTATTCCAGGACCCAGATGCCAATATGTGGCAGCATCTGGCTTATTGGCAAGCGTCGCCAGCAGTTGTGCTGGCTGTGTCTAGGCCTGTCATGTGGCTGAGCCTGCTAATGGGGGCCCTGTCACAAAATGGAGTTTCTTTGAGAATATGGTCTCAACCAACGAGCCCACCAGAAAGCAGTGAGCTGTACTGAGAGGACATGAATTATTGGACAGGGTGACTGCCTACTGTAGCTTTGATGCTGATCCTGGACCGTTCCGCAGAAATCCCTGTTTTATGTTGTTGGAGTCTGCTCCTCCTGTAACCTTAACTTCTTCCTGTTAGTGTTTCAGGTGCCTTAAGGCATGGAGCTCCTTGAAAGAGAAACACAAATCACGAAAACGTTGAGATAAAATCCTGCTCCTCAGAGGCGCCTGTTTGGCACGGGGAGCGCATGATAACAGCTTGCTTTAGAAAGGTGACATTTCTGCTGAAGGCTGAATAATAAAAAATGCATTTTTAAAAACTCAGCTCTTCTGTGTCTTCTGATGGTTGACTTTTGAAGTGAAGGCCATTTCTTCAATGTGAAGGGTCAGTTTCCAGGCTAGCCTCTCCAACCCCCAAACAAGGGCCTATTAACTCTTGTCATCACTGAGGAGACTGAGGAACTTTTAAAGTTAATTATCACATAATAGGGCTGTTAGTACTTTTTTCCAAGGTGCAAACACAGAGTGCTCAGAATGTGTCAAGCACTGTCGGAGGCGGAGGCGTTGAGGGGCAGAGACAGATGAAGAGCATGTGATTCCTGCCCCCGTGATGCAGGTCGTTGGTGACCAGAGTGCATAAACCTCCATTATATTCTTTCTTCCCTACAGCCTATACAGTTGGACAGGGCGGGTGATATGCTTGTGTTTTACAAATGGAGAAACTCAAATCCCAAGAAGTTGATTTGCCCCAGTTGGCGTGACAAGCTAATAAGAGCTGTGATTGGAAACTAAGTAGTTGTAGTTCTGCTTCATTGAGTGGATGTGTATTGCATTCTCAGGTTACGGACTCCGAAAGGCAGAAGCTGTGTCTTTAACTTTTTGCAACCTGCCCCCAATTAGCAGCCTCCACTCAACGCATGACCCCCTCTCTCTCCCAGACACACACACACACACACACAAATATATATATATATTTATATATAATATATATTATATTTATATAATATATATATTTATATTTATATATATAAATGATGTATGTATGTATGTATTTATGTATAAATACAGGGGCTCTTCACAAACTGAAGCCAAGTTTTCCCTGTGACTTGCTGAAAGGAAGGAACCAAAAGGAAGAACATAGCAAAAATCAGCTTGAATTAAAAGATGATAATGATCCTGGGAAGATGGTGGTGGTAATGGCAGTAGCCTACCACCTACATAATCCCACATAAAAACATACAGAGACATGTAGTAAAATCAAAATTGATAGACCGCCTCTACAACAAAACCAAGGTGGCAGGATGCCACAAATCTCAAAATGCAGGTATTTGGGGACAAAATACCAGTAACCATAAGACTTGCATGAGATGGGCATCTGTGTGGGAGACAAAAAGAAGCCACAGTATAGCTCTTCACTGTGTCTGAGAACAGCACCCCAAATAGCCAACCCCAAATAGTTTCACTAGGAAACTCAGACCAATTTGAGAACAGCAGCTGAAGGTGAAGGCATGTTGCCTGTTCTAATACCCGCTGAGCGCAAAGGGCTTGTCATAAGGGATTAAAGGCGCCGGCCCTTTGAACCCTCAAAATTGACCGGCCAGAGCTGCCTTCTAGTATCGGGCCCTTCACTGGGAAGTTACTGGGAATGGTATCAAAATTGAACTGGGTAGGGGCAAGAGAAAGGCCCAATTCAAAGGAAGGGAAGAACAGCCAGGAAATTTCAAAGCAATGTGTCATTTTTTTTTTTTAACAGTTCACACAAACAACAGAAGAGGGAGCTCTGTGAAGTTAGAGCTTTTTAAAAAATTTAGCTTGATTCATTCTCATAGTTTAGGAAAACTAATTTCACGTTAAAAATGCACAACAGAAGAGAACATCAAGTCCCATGCAAAGTTATTATAAGAGAAAGAGAATTAGGATTAGAATAATATTCTTATGAACAGTGAAAATATTCCAGGGGTGCCTGGGTGGCTCAGTCGATTGAGAGTCCGAGTGTGGATTTCGGCTCAGGTGATGATCTCACAATTCATGGGATCAAGCCCCATGTCGGGCTCTGAGCCGACCGTGTGGAGTCTGCTTGGGATGGGATTCCTGCTTGGGATGGGTTCTCTCTCTCCCTCTGGCTCTCTGCCCCTCCCCCACTCACATGCTTGTTCTCTGTCTCAAAATAAATAAATGAACTTTTAAAAGTAATTCCAGAAATATGTGCTTACAAAATGGACCAAAATTAATTTACTACTCCAAAATGAACTGAAGGACATTAAGAAAGTTAAATAAGACATGAAAGAATAACCCAAGTTGTAATTAGAAAATTCAGAAATGAGGTGGTAACTCAGGAGGGAATGAGAAATAAAAGAAAAAATTATTTTAGAAACGAAGACTAAACTAGAAAGGCCATAAGAGTGAATGAACACAACAGATAATGCCTTAAGAGAAATGTGATAGGAAAACAACTTTTTAATTGAAGGCTTAAAATTTTTTTCAGGTTCACAGAAAAACTAAAGGGAAGGTACAGAGATTGCCCTTATGCCCTTTGCCCTGCATGTGCATAGCCTCCCCCATTATCAGTATAGCCCACCAGAGGGGTACCTTTGTTAAAACTGGTGAACCTATTTTGCCACTTTGTCATAATCACCCAAAGTCCATAGTTTGTATTATGGTTCACTCTTGGTGTGGTACGTGCCTACCAGTTTGGACGAATGTGTAATGACATGTATCCTTCGTTATGGTATAAAGACTATTTTCATGACTCAAAAAATCCTCTGTGCTCTGCCTGCTCATTCTTCCCCACCCACGTCTTACCTCTCCCCCCACCCACGCCACACCTGGTAACCACTGAATTTTACCATCTCCATGGTTTTTCTTTTTCCAGAATTTCACATAGTTGGAATTATATATTATGTAGCCTTTTCGGATTGACACCTTTCTCCTAGTAATTTGCTTCCTCCACATCTTCAGGGCTTGGTAGCTCATTTCTTCTTAAGTGCTGAGTAATATTCCATTGTCTGGATGTGCTACAGTTTATCGATCCATTCACCTACTGAGGGTCATCCTGGATACCACCAAGTTTTCCGATTATGAATAAAGCTATAAACATCTGTGTGCACGTTTTTGTGTGGACATAAGTTTTCAACTCCCTTGAGTAAGTAAAAGGGAGCACTATCACTGGATTGTATGGAAGAGTATGCCCATTGGGCATTCCCACCAGCAATAAGGTGATTTCCTGTTGTTCCACATCCTCACCAGCATTTGGTGGTGTTAGTGTCCTAGACTTGGGTCATTCTGACAGGTGTGTAGTGGTATGTCATCGTTTTAATTTGCATTTCCTGATGACCTATGATGTGGGGCATCTTTTCATATACTTATTTGCCATCTTTATATCTTTTTTTGGTGAGATGCCTGTTGAAGTCTTCGGCCCATTTTTTAATTGAGTTGTTCACTTTCTTATTGTTGAGTTTTAAGAGTTCTTTGTGTATTTTGGTGAGCAGTCTTTTTATCAGATATGTCTTTTGCAAATAGTTTTTCCCAGTCTGTGGCTTGTCTTCTCATTCTCTTGACATTGTCTTTCACAGAGCAGGAGCTTTGCATTTTAATGAAGTTAAGCTTATCAATTACTTCTTTCACGGATTGTGCTTTTGGTGTTTGTATACTGAAGTCATTGCCATACCCGAGGTCATCTAGGTTTCTTTTCCTATGTTGTACTCTAGGAGTTTTATAGTTTGTATTTTACATTTAGGTCTGTGATCCATCTTTAGTTAGTTTTTGTAAAGGATATAAACTCTATGTCTAGATTTTTCTTTTTTTCCCCTTCCTCTCTTCCTTCTCTCCCTTCCTCCCTCCTCTCTTCCTCTTTCTCTCTTTCATGCAGATGTCCAGTTGTTCTAGCACTATTTGTTGAAAACACTATTCTTTCTCCATTCTATTGCCTTGGTTCCTTTGTCAAAGATTGGTTGACTTATTTACATGGTTCTATTTCTGGGCTGTGTGTTCCGTTCCATTCATCTATTTGTTCATTTGACACCACCGTGTTGTCTTGGTTACTGTAACTTCATACTAAGGCTTCAAGTGGTCTAATGTTGTTGTTCTTCAATATTGTGTTCACTATTCTGTGTATTTTGCCCATCCCTATAAACTTTAGAATCACTTTGTTGATATCCACAAAAATAACTTGCTGAGATTTTGATCGGGGTTGCATTGAATCTATAGATCAATGTGGGGAGAATGGACACCTTGACAGTATTGAGCCTTCCTATCCATGAATATGGAATGTCTTTCCATTTATTTATTTATTCATTTGATTTCATTCATTAGAGTTTTCCTTACATAGATATTGTGCTTTTTTTGTTCAGTTTATACTTAAGTATATAATTTGGGGGGGGGGGGGAAGGTGCTAATATAAATGTTAATTGTGTTTTTAATTTCAAATTCTACTTACTCCTGCTGGTATATAGGAAATTGTATCCTGAAACCTTGCTGTAGTTATTAGTTCCAAGAGACTTTTGGTGATTTTTTTCAAATTTTTAAAATAGATGCCCATGTCATTTGTGAACACATAGTTTTATTTCTTCCTGTCTCAACTGAACTTTTGTTTCTTTTTCTTGTATTATTGCATTAGCTAGACCTTCTAGTATGATGTTGAGAGTAGTGATGAGAGGAGACATCCTTACCTTGTACCTGATCTTAGCTGGAAAGCTTTGAATTTCTCACTATTAAGTATAATGTTAGCTGTAGGTTTTTTGTAAATGTTCACTATCAAGCTGAGGATTCTTCCCCTCAATTCCTACTTCACTAAGACTTTTTATCATGAATTTTGTCCACATTTACTGATATGATTGTATCGTTGTCATATCATTGTGATTTTTCTTTTTTAACCTGTTGATATGATGGATTCATTAGTTTATTTTTGAATGCTAACTTGCGTACCTGGAATAAATCTCATTTGGACATGGTGTATAAGTATTTTTATACATTTTTGAGATGCATTTTCTATTATGTTGTTGAGAAGTTTTGCATCTATGTTCATGAGAGATATTGGTCTGTAATTATTGGAATATCTTTGTCTGGTTTTGTTATTAGAATAATGCTGGCCTCATAGAATGAGTTGGGAAGTATTCCCTCTGCTTCTGTATTCTGAAAGAGATTGCAGGTAATTGGTACAATTTCTTCCCAATTGTTTGATAGAATTCACCAGTGAACCCATTTGGGCCTAGTGCTTTCTGTTTCAGAAGTCTATTAATTACTGATTATTATCGATTCAATTTATTTAATAGATATAGGCCTATTCAGATTATCTAGTTTTTCTTGTATGAATTTTGGCAAGTTGTGTCTATCAAGGAATTGGTCCATTTTCATCTAGGTTGGCAAATTTGTGGGCATAGGGTTGTTCATAGTATACCTTTATTATCCTTTAAATGTTTATAAGGTCTGTAGTGATATCCCCTTTTTCATTTCTGATACTAGTAATTTTTGTCCTCTCTCTTTTTGTCTGGTGAGATGCTTCCAGATTTTATTGATCTTTTCAAAGAATCAGGTTTTTTTATTTTTCTTTTCTGTTAGCTTCCTGTTTTCACTGTCATTGATTTCTGCTCTAATTTTTATTATTTACTTCAGCTTACTTTGGATTTGATTTGCTATTCTTTTTATAGTTTCCTAAGATAGAAAGTTAGATGATCGATTTTAGATCATATATGCATCCAATGTTGTAAATTCTTTCTAAGTACTTTCACTGCATCCCACAAATTTTGGCTAAGTTGTATTTTCATTTAGTTCAAAATATTTTAAAATTTCTTTTGGGATATCTTCTTTGACCCATGAGTTATTTAGAAATGTTTTTTGTTTGTTATATGTCCATGTATTTTGAGATTGTCCAATCATCTTTTGTTACTGATTTAATTAATATTTATATTATAGGGGTGCCTGGGTGGCTTGGTCGGTTAAGTGTGTCCCTTCGGCTCAAGGTCATGATCTCAGAGTTCGTGAGTTTGAGCCCCACATCTGGCTCTGTGCTGACAGCTCAGAGCCTGGAGCCTGTTTCAGATTCTGTGTCTCCCTCTCTCTGCCCCTCCCCTGCTCACACTCTGTCTCTCTCTCTCTCTCTCTCTCCAAAATAAATAAACATTAAAAAATTAAAAATATATATATTTATATTATATATTTTATATCATCTTTATATTTATTTAATTTTATTGTGGTTTGAAAGCAGACATATGATTTCTGTCTCTTAAATTTGTTTTATTGCCAGGAATGTGGTCTATCTTGGTGAATGCTCCATGTGAGTTTGAGAAGGATATATATTCTGCTGTTGTTCAATTAAGTAGTCTATAGATGTCAATTATATCCAGTTGTTTGATGGTGGTGAGTTCAACTTTGTCTTTACTAATTTTCTGCCAGCTGGTTCTGATAGAGGGATGTCAAACCCTGCAACTGTGTTAGTGGATTAATCTGTTTCTCTTTGCAATTCTATTAGTTTTTGCCTCACATAGTTTGACGCTCTGTTTTTAGGCACATACACATTAAAGATTATAACATCTTCTTGGAGAATTTACCTCTTTATCATTATGTAATGCCTCTGTTTATCTCTGATAACTTTTCCTTTTTTGAAATCTGCTTTATCTGAAATTAATTGTGGCTACTCCTTTCTTTTCATTTATTAAAAAAAAATTTTTTTAAACACTTATTTACTATTGAGAGACAGAGAGAGACTGAGCATGAGCACGGGAGGGGCAGAGAGAGGAGGAGACACAGAGTCTGAAGCAGGCTCCAGGCTCTGAGCTGTCAGGACAGAGCCCAATGTGGGGCTTGTACTCAAACTGCAAGATCATGACCTGAGCCTAAGTCATCTGCTTAACCAACTGAGCTATTCAGGTGGTGCCCCTCCTCCTTTCTTTTAATTAGTGTTGACATGGTTTATTTTTCTCTGACCACTTAATTTTAATTTATATGTGTCTTTGTGTTTAAAGCGGGTTTCTTGTAGACAGCATATAGTTTGTTCTTGTTTTTGTGATTGACTCTGATAATCTTTTATTTTTTTTATTTTTTATTTATTTATTTTTTCAATATATGAAATTTATTGTCAAATTGGTTTCCATACCAACAGGCACATGAAAAGATGTTTAACGTCGCTCCTTGTCAGGGAAATACAAATCAAAACCACACTCAGATATCACCTCACGCCAGTCAGAGTGGCCAAAATGAACAAATCAGGAGACTATAGATGCTGGAGAGGATGTGGAGAAACGGGAACCCTCTTGCACTGTTGGTGGGAATGCAAATTGGTGCAGCCGCTCTGGAAAGCAGTGTGGAGGTTCCTCAGAAAATTAAAAATAGACCTACCCTATGACCCAGCAATAGCACTGCTAGGAATTAACCCAAGGGATACAGGAGTACTGATGCATAGGGGCACTTGTACGCCAATGTTTATAGCAGCACTCTCAACAATAGCCAAATTGTTGAAAGAGCCTAAATGTCCATCAACTGATGAATGGATAAAGAAATTGTGGTTTATATACACAATGGAGTACTACGTGGCAATGAGAAAGAATGAAATATGGCCTTTTGTAGCAACGTGGATGGAACTGGAGAGTGTGATGCTAAGTGAAATAAGCCATTCAGAGAAAGACAAATACCATATGGTTTCACTCTGATAATCTTTTAATTAGGGCATTTAGATTATTGATGTAATCGGATTAATGTCTATCATATTCATTACTCTTTTCTATTGCCCTTGTCCTTTGTTCCTATTTTGGTCTTCTGGTCTTTTTCTGCCTGTTGTTTTAATTCAGCATTTTATGCAATTTTAATCTCTCTCCTTTCTTAGCATATTGGTCTTCCCTTCCCTCCCCTCCCCTCCCCTCCCCTCTCCTCCCCTTCCCTCCCCTTCCCTCCTCTTCCCTCCCTTCCCTTCCTCTCTTTCTCTTTTTTAGTGATTGCCCTAGAGTTTGCAATGTACATTTTCAGCTAATCCAAGTCTACTTATATATATATATATATATTATATCACTTCAGATAGTCTGAGTACTTCCTCTGTCCCTTGTATCATTGCTCTCATTCATTTTACTTATATAAGCGTGCGCGCGCGCACACACACACACACACACACATCTATATACACACGTAATTGAATATGTTGTTGGTATTATTTTGAATAAATTGTCTGTTAGAATCAGTCAAGAATTAAATGAAGGTTTTTCAATTATTCCTTCTTTGTTGCTTTCTGTTAGTTTTGGTGAATCTGAGTTTCTGACCTATGTTATTTCCCTTTCCTCTAAAGAACTTTTAACATTTCTTGCAAGGCAGGTCTATAGGCAGAAAATTTCCTCAATATCTCTTTGTGAGAAGGTCTTTTTTTTTCTTCTTCTTCACTTTTGAATGTTAGTTTCTCAAGGTTCAGAATTCTATGTTGGTGGGTTTTTTTTCTCTCAATATTTTAAATATTCCACTCTGTTCTCTTCTTACTTGAATAGTTTGTTTTTTTTTTTTTTAATTTAAAAGATTTTTTTTAAGTTTATTTATTTTGAGAGAGACAGAGCAAGCAGGGGAGAAGCAGAGAGAGAGAGGGAGAGGGAGAATTCCAAGCAGGCTCCTCACAGCCAGCACAGAGCCTGATGTGGGGCTCAAACACACAAACCGTGAGATAATGACCTGTGCCAAAAACCAAGAATCGGACACTTAACCAACTGAGCCACCCAGTGCCCTTGCTTGAATGGTTTCTTAGGAGAAGTTGGATATGATTCTTACCTTTGTTCTTCCATAGGAAGGTATTCTTTTACATAGCCTTCTTTCAGAGCTTTTCCTTGATCTTTTCTCTGGTTTAAAATGGTATATGTAGGTGTAGTATTTTGGTTTGGTTTGGTTTAGTTTGTGGTTTTTTGCATTTTTTCTGCTTGGTGTTGTCTGAGCTTCCTGGATCTGTGGTTTGATGTCTGACATTAATTTGGGGAGATTCTCCATAATTATTGTTTCAAAGATTTTTTTCTTTTCCTTCTCCTTCTGGTGTTCTCATTACATGTGTATCACACCTTTTGTATTTGCCCCACAGTCCTTGGATATTCTGGTTTTCTCAATATTTATTCTCTTTCCTTTTCAGTTTTCAAGGATTTTATTGATATATCCTCTAGCTCAGAGGTTTTTTACTCAGTGATGTCCTGTCTACTACTAAGCCCTTCAAACGTATTCTTCATTTCTGTTAACGGTGGTTTTGTTTTTTGTTTTTTGTTTTTATCTCCAGCATTTCTTTTTGCTTCTTTCTTAGGATTTCCATCTCTCTGCTTATATTGCCCATCTGTTCTTATGTACTGTCTACTTTATCCATTAAAGCCCTTACTGAATTAATCATAGTTGCTTTAAATTCCCAATGTGATAGCTCCAACATCCGTGCTATGTCTAGTTCTGGTGTTTTCTCTGTGTCTTCGAGTTGTGTTTTTTGCCTTCGGGTAGTCCCTGTAATTTTTTTTCATGATAGCTGGACATGAAGTACTGGATAAAATGCCTGGCTATGAATAGGCCTTTAGTAGTGTAATGGTGAGGTGTGAGGTATGAGGAAGTATTCTATAGTCCTACAATGAAATCTCACTCTTTCAGTGAGACTGTGCCTCTGGACTGTGAACTTCACAAGAGTTTCTCAGTTTTTTTCAACCTCTCTAGGTAGGACAGGATGGCTAGAGTGGACTGGAGTTGAATATTTCCCTTCTCCCACATAGAAGGCTAGAGGTGATTGCGGTTGGGTATTTCCCTTCTCCAGGTCAGTTGGCTCTGATAATACCCCAGTAGGTTAGGCTCTGGTTAACTAGTTTCCCCTGAAGGGCAAGTCTTGTTAAGAAGAACAGAGTGCTCTGGCGTATTTCAAAATGATTTATTTCCCCCTCCCTTGCTAGAAGCACAGAAGTGCAAGGGGATTTTTCTCCAGTATTTACTGTGGGAACTCGGTCAAATTGCTGGAAGTATTATTTCACAATGTTGTGGAATATCGTTACTGAATCCCCTGGAGTTTTTAACTCTCAGACCTGTTTTCACTGAGCCTCTTTCAATTTGTCAATTACAGTTTAGGTTTCCCTATTCTGGTATTGTTCCCACAGTGTTTTACACTTGTAAGCCTCTCTCTGGTAACCTATGACTTCACTTGTCTTTCTTTTCAGTCTGGGGGCATCAGGTTGCCTTGTGTATCATACACTCTCTTACAGATTCCAAAAGAGTTGTTGGTTTTCCAGTCTGTTCAGAATTGTTATTCGGATGGAGTGGTAATTTCTAAGATACTTACATGCAGAACTGGAAACTAGAAGTCAGAACATTTTTAAAAATAAAAAAATTAAGAAAGAGGGGCGCCTGGGTGGCTCAGTCAGTTAAGCATCTGACTTTAGCTCAGGTCACAATCTCATGGTTTGTGAGTTTGAGCCCTGTGTCGGGCTCTGTGCTAACAGCTCAGAGCCTAGAGCCTGCTTCAATTTCGGTGTCTCCTCCTCTCTCTGCTCCTCCCATGCTCATGCTCTGTCTCTCTCTGCCTCTCAATAAAAAATTAACATTAATTTTTTTAATTAAGAGAGATAAAAAGAATTAAAGAGAAAGTGGTGTATATTGAAGTAGGCAAAGAAAATCAAACATATGGTTGTTGGAGATCACAAAGAAAACCAAAGCAAGGCAACTGAACTGTAAAGATGAATTCAAGAAAACTTTTTTGAAATTAAAAAAAATTGAAGCTACATGGAAAGAGCATACTGCATACCTGAGAATGTTGACAATATGATTAACACAGAAAAAAAAATGAGCTTCTAGAATAAAAAGTGCACATGACTTACAAGAGAGAAAAGTTAGCTTATAATTACACTTCTCAACAGCAGTGCTTTATTGAGAGAAAAATGAAACAACATATTTAAAGTAAGGAAAGAAAATGTGAGCGAAGGCTTTTATACCCAGCAAAACTGACTCTAAGAATAAAGGGCACAAATAGTTATCAACATGCAAACATTCAGGGAATATTGTTCCCATGAGCTCTTCCTGAGGAATCTAGTAGAATGTATTGTAAATGACTTAAACAATGAGAAAGACACCAACATAAGAACTTACAACATTAAATAGTGTCCTGGACCATGGGGGAGAGTATAGTGTGCAATGGCTACATGGTCTCAATGTGTAGATGTAATAAACTTTTATTTTAATGGAGAAAGTAGGAAGGTATATGCAAAAACACTTAAATGTTTTTGAGAATCATATTGGTGGTGATATTAGTATTGTCATTCTGAGATTGTTGCTGTGCAATGTCAGAACAGTAATGTTGGGATGTTTTAATTCTGTCGTTCTCTCTGCTTTTAAGAACCCAAGTTCTCAGAATGCAAGACAGGAGATTCCACTGTTATAGAGTGGTTAAGTAAAAACTCCATAGTATTGAATCTGCATAGAAAGTACAATATACATTTATGAGATGTTTTTATCTTTGAATCATAATATTTCATAGTTCATTCTGCTGAAAAGTTCTAGAAACAAGGTCTAATTTAGCAAAGAGCATCCCCAACACCCAGATTGTGGTTTTGAAACACTCATTTCTCTGTAAAAGAAATTAGGGCTTCTTGAGAAATAAGTCTAGGGCAGGAAGTCTATAAAATGAAGTTGGAACATGTTAGATAACAAGGAAACTATCAAAGACTTCTGAGGTCATGTCAGAAGGACTCAGCCTCCTACTGGTCAAGATGGGACAGTTTGACCTTCAGTAATGATAAAAATTGAAACCTGTCATGTATGTTTAAATTCATGATTTGATAATATTAGAGAGAATTGATCATTGGGGCACCTGGGTGGCTCAGTCAGTTAAGTGTCTGACTCTTGGTTTCATTTCAGGTTATGTTCTCACGTTTGTGAGTTTGAGCTCTGCGTCAGGCTCTGTGCTGACAGTGCAGAACCTGCTTGGGATTCTCTCTTTCCCTCTCTCTCTGCTCTCCCCTGCTGGCTGTCTCTGTCTCTCTCTCAAAATAAATAAACTTAAAAAAAAAAAAAAAAAGAACTGATCACCTTTAGGAAAGGTAAACCAATTCATATCTTGAAAACTGGGAAATAAAAGGAAAGAATTAAGCATTTACCCTGGTTTTTATATGAACTGTGCCACTTGGTATCCAAATAGTAAATTAAGGGCACAGTATCTTATAAAACTATTCTAATTACAAAATGAAAAAGAAATGATAGAATATCACCATTTTGCAACCCCCGCTGGACACATACAGGCATTCAGCATCAATAGTGGCATAGATTAAAAACTGAAAGATAACCAGACATTATGGGCCTTCTGTAGTATTGCTGGACACTACCTATAGTCTTGCTAAAGAGTTGTAACCTGGTCTGATCCTTAAGTGGACTGAGCTTCCAATTTGCAGGAAATGCAGAAGACAGGAATGTGTTGAACTTCATTGTGAGCAGGCAGTCAGCAACATCAAGACACTGGGAAATTATAGGTCAAACTTCCCAAATTCTTCCACAAATGATTTGTAAAGAAATGGAAGGGGTGGAGGAGAAATTCTGTGGATTAAAAGAGAATTAAACGATAGTAAAATTGGGGGTCACCTGGGTAGCTCAGTTGGTTGAGCGTCTGACTTTGGCTCAGGTCATGATCTCGAGCCCTGCATCGACAGCCCTGCTGTCAGCACACAGCCTGGAACCTGCTTCAGATTCTGTGTCCCTCTCTCACTCCCCCTCCCCCGTTCGCATTCTGTCTCTCTCAAATATACGTAAACATTAAAAAAAAATTTTTTTAAGATACTAAAAGTTTTAAGAAGGGCAAGACTAAACAATAGTGTCTACTGATGCACGTTTGGATTTGGGTGATAAAATGATTTTTAAGAAGTGACAACTATCATGGACAATTGTTACTTTGAGGGAAGAGGGGTTATGATTGGGGCACACGGAGGAATTTCTGGGGTGGCTGTCTATATAATATCTATATATTATATATGTAGTGAAAAAAGATAAAAGAAGATGTTGGTGCTGGTTACCTGGTCCTTTTACTAGATACGGATTCCTACAGAACTACTGCTAGCCTTTATTTGTCTTTGTGCAATTTAGAAAAAGGCAGACTTTCTTCAAGGCATTGACTCCTATTGGCCAGTAAACACAAAAGTCTACAATGCCTATGAAAGGAAGGGTGCCTTTGAGCAGTGTACAGCTTGCACAACTTTATGAAATGGCCTTTGTCTATGTTGGTTCAAGATAATCTCCATTTGGTGTTTATTAAGGAAAGGAATTTATTTTTTGCAAACACCATTTTGTTCTTTGAAAAATTTTACCTGAATGTACTTTAGCAATCCAGTGGGATAGAGAAAGTGCTTATTCTCACTAATATTTCGCTTGCCCATTTTAGCATACAATATCACTCAGGTAGAATTAAGTACTTCCTGAGATATTGTGTGATATTAGAAACGTTTAAGGGGGCACCTGGGTGGCTCGGTCAGTTAAGTGTCCGACTTCGGCTCAGGTCATGATCTCATGGCTGGCGGGTTTGAACGCCGCATCAGGCTCTGTGCCGACAGCTTGGATTCTGTATCTCTCTCTCTCTCTCTCTCTCTCTGTCTCTCTGCCTGTTCCCCACTCACACTCTCTCTGTCTCTTAAAAATAAATAAACATTAAAAAATTAAAAAAAAAAGAAATGTTTAGGAAGGCTAGCTAGCTTCGGAGCCAGGAAGTTCTAGAGTGTCATACCTCTGGTGTGGCTAGCACCATTTGGGCTCTAGCCCCCATCTTGGCCGGGTCCAGAACTTCATTCACCATAAATCATCAGGTTCAGGGGAATAGACCAACATTAGGAAAAGTTCAGAAGATTGTGATATAAGTGAAAATGTCTATTTGCTAATTTCCCATAATAATAATAACTGCTAAATAAACGAGAATACTCACGTTAGCTCTGTTCTCCCAATGAGGCAAGTACCTCTGAAGCCAGAAGGTTGTGTGATTTGCAAAGGGAGGTGGATGATCCTAATGGCTGGTGACATTCTCATCACATTCTGATCCACCCATCTCCACTCCAGGGAGATACCTGCCAGCTGGACCAAAACACTTGTGTCAACCGTGTCAGCATCCTACAATAGACACACTTACAAATTCTTGCTCTCCAGCTCACATTTTCCCAGGCTCCGCATAGAGGGAGGGGGGAACACTGGGTCAACCCTAGTGTTTAGGGGCATGACAATTGAAGCAACCAGCTCACCTTACATTACAAAGAATGTCAGGTAAATGAGCCTAACAGACATGGAGCACCTTCCATGGACTAGAGGAACAAACAGTGGTTTCTGATCTAAAGTAGACAGCCTGGTAAGGCCAGATTTAAACATTCTTTGCCCACTTCTACTATTTGAGAGATATATATGTATCTTTATCTATCTATCTATCTATCTATCTATCTATCTATCTATCTATCTACATATCTATCTGTGTGTGTGTGTGTGTGTGTGTGTGTGTGTGTGTGTGTGTGTGTGTGATTGAATCAGATTGAATCAGAGAAAGCATCTTCAGCTTGGCCTGTGTCTAAGGTATCCAAAATGCAGATCACTGGGTTTCTGTCAAAATAGTTTTATTGGGTTTCTTTTCTTGGGCTTTTGTGTTACAGGACTGGACTACCCCTTAACCAAATCCATACATGTCATTAGACTGGATCAGATCTGTTGGATCCTATTGGATCTACCTTATCAGGTAGAAGCCTGTCGTTCAGTTGTGTACTTAGAGAAACAGTAGTAACTTCCTCTGACGGTGGCAAAGTACTGAGAAGCAGGACTCCTGTCTCTCCACCCTTCCTTTAATGCTGTAGGTCTATGTGATTGGGTTGGGCTGGGGTTTTTGTTTGTTTCTTTTTTTTGGTCTGGCCTAGAACAGGAAACTGTTGCTGCTGCTCCCGGTTTCTGGGCTCCTCCTGTTCGGAGCTCAGGTGATCGTGGGGTGTGAGCTCACTGCTGTTCCTCAAGTCCTTCAGCACAGCCACTGTATTGTCTTCTCACATGCCTGGCACCTGGACTGGAAACATAGTATCTAAAATTAACGAGTTCTTTCCGTCCTGGAACTTTGCACTCACCTTTAGAACTCAAATGAGGGCTTGGCGATGACAGAATTAATCTGGGAAATTGGATGCTCCAAAATAAGACTTAAAGACCCCATCCCTTAAATATATTGGACCCGAAATGGAGATGATTATGTATATTTTGGGTTTAAAAGAGTTTTGTAAAGAAAATTTTTGTTGCCATGAGTTTTTAGTTTAATTGCCTGGCAGGGTGGGAAATCCCAACACAACAGCGTGGAACTGGGGCATGAAAAGCAGCAAGTGAGACGGATTTATGAAGCCCATAAATAAAAATGAAACTCATTTCATTGTCCAAATTGAGTGGAAAGGCACAATCTATCCCAATTCTGATAAATGGAAGAATGGGACATACATAGAGGAAAGTTCTTTCCATTTTAATAAGGCAAGATAATGGGTGTGACATAACTGAGGAATTTCAGAAAAAAGGACATTTCATTTTGCCAGATTTGACCAAGGAGGCATGTTACCCGTATCCACTCTAAGGGAGAAAATGCACACTTTCCCAAAAAGAAGTACAATCGACTGCATGTTTAAACAGTGCCCAAATGAGCATTTTTTTTTTTTTTTCCTGTAAAGGCAACAGCAGTGAAAAGAATGAGAAGCAAAGGCCAAGGTGGCAGCCACGTTAGGCAGGAGATTTTCCTACTCCTGGAATCTGGGGGCTCGCCAACCTTTTCCTATTCTCTCCTAAGAAGCACATTGGTACTTAACTGTTCTTTGAAGCCTGTTTACTCCTGTACAAATGGATCAGATAAGACTGAGGGTGGGTGCCAACAATGAATAGCTAGATTTTAAAAAAAGGGATGATGTAGAGTGGCTGCAATTTGAGTGGCAGGATATTGGTGCTTTGTGGTTCCCCAGTGAGGTTTGGGCCGCTGTGGGCTTCCTTTGCTACGTTGATTTCCAGCCCCACCTTCTCTGATGTGTCAACTGAGCCTATTCCCTTTCCAACTAAATGCCTGGGTTCTTTAGATTTTTCTTTGTAGTTCTTTGCTCATCCATTGTCTGTCTATTTCTGGGCAAGTATACAAGTTGGTATAAATTACACGTGCAGTCACTAGTCATGAAACTAGATAGAAGCCAACGGGCTTGTAAGGGGTAAAAACCCAGGCATGACCTTGTTGTCTTTGATGTGGATCTAAAGGCTCACTTGTCATTCATCTTTTTAAAATGTTTGTTTATTTACTTTTGAGGGTGGGGAGAGAGAGAGTAGGGGGAGGGGCAGAGAGGGAGGGAGACAGAATCCTGTGCTGTTAGCACAGAGCCTGGGCATGAACCCACGAATCGTGAGATCATGACCTGAGCCGAAGTCAAGAGTCTGACGCTTAACAGACTGAGCTCCCCGGGCGCCCCAAGGCTCACTTGTTGTTCATCGAATTTAATAAACATTTGAACACTTGTCTTGTACTACTTACCCTGCTGGGCACTGTACATGGTTTAAAGATAAGCTAGGCCTGCTCCTCTCCACAGTGATCCCACAACAAATGGCAGTTTTTACTTCTTCCCTCAGTCTCATCAGCACCCCCTGATACATTCAACCTCGAAAAAAAATGGCACGCTTGCTTTGCAGATGTGGCTTCCAGACAAGTTTCTAAGCCCCTTCCAGGTGGATTCCTCCTGAAACCTGTCTTACGTAGAAATTCTGAAGCTACCACAGGCTCCGGAGGAGTAGACACCAAAAATGCCCTCTGGCGCTGAAGGGTCATATACCCAAACCATCTCTTCATCTCTTTATTCACACAGAAAATGAGGAGCTTAAACTGAGGTTAAGAAGAGTAGATTTCATCCCACTTCTTGCTGTGAATTTCTGGAAGCATCCTGCCACCTTTTTGCACATTGAGGAGAATCCACACTTGTCTGGGAGATGATGCAGTCTCCTCTTGGGCCTCCTCTCACCCTTTAGCTTTAAGAATCCACTCTACAGCGGGGCGTCTGGGTGGCTCAGATCTGGGCTCTGATCTGGGCTCAGGTCACGATCTCACAGTTTGTGAATTCGAGCTCTGCATCAGGCTCTATGCTGACCGCAGGGAGCCTGCTTGGGATTCTCTCTCTCTCTGTCTACCCCTCCCCACTCATGCTTTCTCTTTCTCTAAATAAATAAATAAATAAATAAACAAACAAACTTAAAAAAAAAAAAAGAATTGACTCTACAGCAACTTAGCCAAATTGATTTAAAACCTGTCCGATATGGACTCCTGGAGTCAATCTTTCTTGTTTGGTGTTCTACCCTTGGATCATTAAAGACCGTGACTGTGAAGAGCTTCTCACATGTTGAGAACTTGACTAAATAAGCAAAACATGGGTCGGTGAATGGGGGAGAAGTCTGCTCTGAAAATTGGAGTCCCGAGAGACCGAAGTCAGCACATTTGCAGCATCGTGTCGGGGAGAGGCACTGTGCAGAGAGCACAGTGCTTCAACCACAAGAGAGGCTCCCTGTGGCACAGAGGGGCAATTCCATTGGGCAGAACCCTCCCACACAATTCTGCATCTCTGTTCTGACTTTGAGTTCACTAAGGAGGATTCTGATAAAAAACTCAGCTTCTTTTCCTAAACATTGGAAAGGAAAGCCCCTGGATAGGGAGCATGTGAATTCCAAGTTCTGGAAAGGGAATTTCTGAATTCCTCCATTATAAATTAGTAAGTTAATATACTCATTTATTGGCCACTTGTATGGTAATTTGATCAGAGTAAGGTCATCACTAAGAAAATCTGATTTGTCAGGCTGAGGATCAGTCTCTGGAACTTGTTGCCTTGAGATGCTTGACAACACCTTTCCCGTGACCACCGCCTATGGCATCTCTCCAGGGTGCCTCCCCAAATTCAGGCACGGTCCCCATCGCTTTCACCCAAGGATGAGGCCATCCATCAGACTGGGTACTCGTTAGGCCATGGGTTTTAAAGATTTTGTGTCTTTCTCCTCCCTACCACCCTATGACAGACAATAATTTGCTAAAAAGCGGAATGGGGTAGAGGAAGCTGGATTATGCAATTTAACAGGATCATTGAGAAACAAAGGAAGGACTGCAGGCCCTCTTAAATCATGATTGGGTGTTTGCTCTGATTTGCTGGTGGGGACTTGAACGACACTTCTCTGACCAATGAGCGCTCCCCCATGATGCTCCTGGCAAAAGGGGGAGAAAGAAAGAGAGAAACCCACCATTAAAGTCAGGCTAACCTCCTCTTTGAAAAACTCTGACCTGGATGAGGGATAAACCCAGAAGGAAAAAAATTTGAAAAGTTTACTTCAGGTTGAGAATTTCTAATTCCACCACTTTTGTGTGTGTGTTGTTGCATGATAGACATGACAGCATCTCCTCATTATTATGGAAAATATAGGGTTGGTGTTAATTACTATCTGAATATGAATGGGAGCAGAAGTGGGCATAGCCTGCACTGGCCTTTCTTTGACAAGGTATAACTTTCTTCTGAATTTCTGTGTTAATTAATGCTTATTTAAAAACCACTTTAATTGGTAGTAAACACCTCAACTTTTTGTACTCATTAAAATGCAGCCATTGATGTGTGATGGATTTTTTTTAAAGCTTAATTAACTTTCCTTCTGTATATATAACCTATAATAATGACAAACATATTGGGAAAAAATTACCCCTGCTTTTTCCCCCTCTATCCCTACCCCCATTATAAAGACATTTTTAGCTAGGGATGTCTCACTTTGTTAGGATAAGATGCCATTAATTTGGCATTTTGGAGAAGAGTAGGTGGCAGGAAATCAAAGCTTTTGACACATTGGTCATTTCTAAACCAAATACTCATATTTGTAAGGCAGAAAGAATATTTATTTAAGTAAAAAGTTTAAAGAAACCAATACCCGAGATGACCCAAGACTTGACTGGACTATCTTTGTGGAAAATGTAAAATTCTTAAGATGTTCTTGGAAATGTTTTCTTGGAGTGGTTATAGTTGTGTAGAAATCAAGTAATTCATCTCTCCCCTTTTCCATTAGATATAGTCAATATTAAAATAATAAAACTGGGGCGCCTGGGTGGCTCAGTCGGTTAAGCGTCCGACTTCGGCTCAGGTCATGATCTCGCGGTTCGTGAGTTCAGGCCCCGCGTCGGGCTCTGTGCTGATGGCTCAGAGCCTGGAGCCTGTTTCGGATTCTGTGTCTCCCTCTCTCTGACCCTCCCCATTCATGCTCTGTCTCTCTCTGTCTCAAAAATAAATAAACGTTAAAAAAAATTTAAAATAATAAAACTACCTTAGGGAAAATTTGGAAAATAGAACAATTAGTATAGTTTCACCTATCCTCACACAACAGTTTTTAATTTTTCATAATTTCTTTGCATTCTTTGTCCATAGTGGGCACAAAATTGTTAAACAGTAAAACCATAGTCAGCAGGTGTAGAAGGAAATCAGCAGGAGCATAATTAGGAGGAAGAATTGACCTTGTGGTTTAACAGCCATTGGATAGGAACTCGGGTTTTATCAAGAGGGGTGGGTGCTATAGCTCTAGGGGCCAAGTCATACAAGGGCCACAGTGGGGAGTTTCAGTCACTTAGTCTCTTACAGTCCGTGCTCTTGGTCAACAGGGAGACCAAGTCCCATCATCTGATCAGATTCTGACTTGTTCACACCTTCGAATTATAGAACTCCTGTTGATTGCAGTCTCAGACTCATTGGTGAGGACGACTATCAGAGTTTCTTGTGACTTTTCATAGTTTAATTTTAATATTTCTTGAGCAAGTGGCTGTCTAAAAGCATTTAAGTCTCTGGAGAGGGCACAGTGGATGACTGTAGAGATAACAGGTATTACAAGAATCATCAGAAGGCCTTGGATAGTGCTTATTAGTCCAGCTCCTGTCTCACCTAGGATCAGTCAGGAGAACAATTACATCCTCCACCAAAGGAGAAGAGGGGTTTGAGATCAGTAAATTTGTCCAACGCTTTGTTAATTCTCTTGATTTACCAAGGTGGCATCTGGAATAACATTATTAGTGGAAGGAGTTTTAAGAATCTCATTTCAACAGAGTTCCAAACAAACAGAGAAGAGAAAAGATAGTTATGAAAGGGAGGAAAAAGAGATAAAGATATGGCAGTCAGTGGCTTCCTGTGTTCTAGGGTCTTGATGGGAGATCATAGGCCAAAGCTGTCCATGTCTAGCTGTGTGCTGCTTGATCAAGATTCTCAGGAAAGCTGTCTCCTTGTGATGCCATTGGCTTCAGAAGAATCCTGAGGGCGTCTCAGTTTTAAATCTCCTGTCCATATCGAAGTCTAGAATGTAGGTATATATATCTTGGAAATCGTGGGGCAATTCCTTGGAATTTCACTGCAGTGTTTGCACTTAATGGTACATGATACGATTCCTTCTAAGAGGTACACTCTCTTTAAAACCAACACAGAAAGTAGATAAGGCAATTGTGCTATTGGACATCAGAGTAATCCTGGAAGGTGAGATCTGAGAATGGCTTCACAGACTAGGTTTTTAACCAGTCAATTTTGATATGAAAGATCTCAGGGAAAGGTGCTAAGAGATCTTGTCTTGTATTTATGCTCTTTTCATATCTGCCCATTGTCAAATTTTGATCTATATATTTGACACAATATTGATAATCAAATAGATTGATAGAGTCTAAGGAGTCCCAGAAGATATGTTCTTAGGACAAGCCTTAGTTCTTCAGGGAACTTTTGTCTTTTCTTCCTAGGGGTTGTGAAGTCCTTAACTAAATTGTGCAAATCTAATCTTGACCAAGGAGTAGAGTTATAAGTCCATTGTCCCCCGACTTATGTTAAAAAAAAAACAAAAAACAAAAAACAAAACAAACAAACATTGTGAAGAGATCTTGTCCAGTGAGAAAGGATGTGTTTAAGAAGGGGCAGTGGAGCAGAGGAAAGGGGGTCTGGTGAAGGTGCAGGAGGAGGAGAGCAAGAGTAAAGAAGTTAAGGTTCAGGGAACAACAGGGAGGCCAGTATGCAGTCAATTGTGTTAGGAGAGCAAGAAGGGAGTTTAAGTTTGGATTTTAGATCATCCAGGGATTTACTGACCTTTTCTAAAGCATCTTTAAAGGAAGCAATTTTAGGATTTTCCTTTCTTTCACAGGCCTCTTTATACCAATAAAAAATACTGACCATGAAATATTTGTACTCTTTGAACCCTTTGATCCTAAAGTGGATTATTTTACTCATACTCAAATTCACTAGAGTGGTCCCTGAAATTCTAAATTGTTCTTCGTAAGGTTGCTTCAGAGCTTCAAATATTTGGTGTTACTTGTAACCATATTTGTAAATGTAAGAAGCTGGACAAAGATCTACAAGTTCATTGAATGGCTGGGGATTTCCTCAGAATCTTGGTACTACATAGCCATCTTGTTGAGAACCCTAAATTGTGAAGTAAATCAAACATAAAGTTTTCACCAAGGACAATTAAGAAGGAAGAACAAAAGCTTAGGTTGGGCTTCAACATAAAGAGAGCCAAGTACTAGATACTAGTCAGGGGCAGGATTTCCTCAGCTGTCTAGACCCTGGCCATCTCAGAAGGAGAGACTCAGGTTGGTGGGGAGTCTCCTGCATTGTCTGTCTTTCTCAGAGTGACTTGGGCTAGCAGCATTGGGTCCAGGCAATGATTAGAGTCTTGACATCAAAAAACACGGAAGATAATCAACCAGAGCACCGTGAGTATAAGCCTTTGTTTGAGTGGTACAGTACGAGAAGACTCTGAAGGAATCTCTCTTCTCTTGGAGAAGAGTAGTATTTCTATAGAGCTTTAATAGAAGAGTCTACTGAAGCACAGCTAGTTTGGGGAATAGTTGGTCAGAGATGGTTCTCAGAGGGGGAGTTAGTCTTGTGGTTTAGCAGCCATTGGTGGGGCAGTTCAAGTTTATCAAAAGGGATGGAAGAGGCAGTGAAAATGTTTTAGTTTTTCAGGATCTTTTTATGCAAGAGTGCTTGCTATATTGACAAAAGAAGTCACTCTAGTGTGATGGGGGAGGAGTGGGTAAAAGGGGATGAATCTTTCAAGAGGCTTTCTACTCAGCAGTTATTTTCTTTACAGAAGCAGGGGAAATTGTTGCTTCTTTCTCGCCGATGCCTTACTCCCATCTCAACCCTACTTGTCCCACAATCCACCAAAACAGCAGGGGAAATGAAGTTATAGCTAAGCAGCAGTAGACAGCAGTATCAGACAAAGTTCCAATGAAGAATGGGTTGAATGTTTGCATCCCTCCAAAATTCATCTGTTGAAATCCTAACACCCACTGTGATGGTATTTGGGGTATGGCCTTTGGGTGATTAAGTTATGAGGGTGGAACCCTCATGGTGGGGTTAGTCCTATTGTTAGAAGAGACACAGAGAGTGAGTGAGGATACAAAGAGGAGGCATCTGCCCACTAGAATGGGAGCTCATCAGATCTGCCAGTTCCTTGATAGTGGGCCTCCCAGCTTCCGGAGCTATGAGAAATAAATGTATGGTGTTTCAGTTACTCAGTCTATGATAATTTGTTATAGCAGTCTGAGGTGGCTAAGGTACTGACATTGGACAGGAATTCAAGTTTCCAGAATTCCACAGTAATGGTCAGGAACAGAGAGAGCCTGAGCTCTTGCAGCCAGCTGACTGAACTCACACAGACTGATAATGCATCTTCACTTTAAACACTGAAAAGGAGTCTCCACTGTTTGGCCTTACCATGGGGGTCATGTGAGAATTTGCTCATGTACTGTGAGACACATCCAGACAGGAGTAGGCCTTGCTCAGGAACAAGCATGCGAAAGGGCCATTTATGGCTCCTGTGGCCTCTCCACTTGGAGTACAAGAATCTGAATACAGGTATCCCTTATGCCTGTCCAGTCCAGATACCTCTGCTTACTATGTCTAAACAGTCTCTTTAGCTGAGGACTGTATTATGTCGAAGAGAAATACTAACTGAGAAGACCTGAATGCATATTATGGAATGAAGTGCATGCATTTAGTGAATAGGTGATGTAAGCATTAATGTGCGTACTTAGAAATAACTACATGTGGTTTGGTTTTGATGTTAATTTGCCACCCTTCCTTTGGTTTTGCTTCTTCTTTCTCTGGTTTTTCATTTTCTACTGATCTTCTCTGAGCATACCAGTCCTTGTCCCAAGCTGAGCCTTCCCAGACCAGCTGCCTCAGCCTGAGTTCCAAGCCAGGAAGATCTTCAGCCTGCTGGCAGCAGCTCAGCTGTCCTGAAACTCCGTCACCATCATCCTGGGAATCCTTCTCAAGTTTCTGCTGTGTTAGATCTCCAAATTCCTGAATCCCACATCTTCATCTTCCTTGTTCTAGTAACTTTAGGAGTAAGAGTGCAGAGGTGATGCATTTATTTTTAGTATTTTGCCTGAAAATATATAATTCCTTCCAGTTGGATAGTTTGGCTAGGTATAGAGTTTAAGCTGACTCCATTCATTCAGAATTGTAGTCAGTTCTCCTGCATTGCATTCCTATTTCTGACCCTGTGGACACCACTTTTTTCCTCTTTGACAGCTTTTAAGATCTTTTCTCAATTCCAGTTGTTCTGAATTTCCCAGTCATGTGCCTTTTTCTCAGTTTTCCCAATGATGAGCTTTCCATAGGAACTTTTGATCTGGAAACTCATGTCTTTCAGATTAGAGACTATTTATTGTGTTACTTCTGTTTGCTGTTCCTGCTAGATTTCCCATTAGCTATGTTTGGGCCTTTTGGAGTGATGAAAAAACACTTTTTTTTTGTTTTATGTTTTCTTTTCTTTCTTTCTTTTTTTTTGATGGGGGGGAGGGGTGGGATTGTTGCACAAAGTAAACTTTATTTATAGCAAATCAGGAGATCGAGGAATAACTTCCAAAGCTGTGATGCTCCAAGCAAGGGCAAATGGGTTCCTATGATTTAGGAATGAACACTGAAATACAGGGGCCTTGTCATTGCATGTGGAGGTAGGGCAGAGGTGGTACATGTGCCTTAAGGAAACGTGTCTATACATCCATTGCGTGTTATGTAAATGAGGCTTATGATCCTCCTTGGGCAGAGATTTTAGTATTCTAATGAGGTGAAGGTAACTGTGGGTCACTTCTGACTTCTGTGTATAAGTCTGCCTGACAAATTGTACGATCTTTGATACTTGAGCCTGGCCTGAAGGGGTCAATGGTTTAGTCTTTGGTTTGCCTGAAAAGGTTTTCAGGATGAGCAGTTGCACTTGACCTCAAACCCACACCACAAAAATTAGGACCTCACTCCATGTCTGTTGCTGACTCCAACTTTTAATGCCCCTCCAAAACCTGCCTGCTTGTGTACAGTCCCTTGTGCTATCCACTGTATTTAAAAAATGTGTCTGGAGTTTCTAGCTTTTTTTTGCCCTTTTTTTTTCAAATTTATTTTGTATGATTAAATCCAAGTTAGTTAGCATATAGTACAACAATGATTTCAGGAGTAAATTCCTTAATTCCCCTTACCCATTTAGCCCATCCTCCCTCCCACAACCCCTCCAGCAACCCTCTGTTTGTCTCCATATTTAAGAGTCTCTTATGTTTTGTCCCCCTCCCTGTTTTTATATTATTTTTGCTTCCCTTCCCTTATGTTCATCTGTTTTGTATCTTAAAGTCCTCATATAAGTGAAGTCATATGATATTTGTCTTTCTCTGACTGACTAATTTCACTTAGCATAATACCCTCTAGTTCCATGCATGTGATTGCAAATGGAAAGATTTCATTCTTTTTGATTGTCAAGTAATATTCCATTATATATATATATATATATATATATATATATATATATATATATATATATAAACACACACACACACACACACACACACACACACACACACACACACACACCACATCTTCTTTATCCATTCGTCCATTGATGGACATTTGGGCTCTTTCCATACTTTGGCTATTGTTGATAGTGCAGTTATAAACATTGGGGGGCATGTGCCCCTTTGAAATGGCATACCTGTACCCCTTGGATAAATACCTAGTAGTGCAATTGCTGGGTCATAGAGTAGTTCTATTTTTAATTTTTTGAGGAACCTCCATACTGTTTTGCAGAGTGGCTGCACCAGCTTGCATTCCCAGCAGCAGTGCAAAAAAGATCCTCTTTCTCCGCATTCTCGCCAACATCTGTAGTTGCCTGAGTTGTTCATATTAGCCATTCTGACAGGTGTGAGGTGGTATCTCAGTGTGGTTTTGATTTGTATTTCCCTGATGATGAGTGATGAGGAGCATTTTTTCATGTGTTGATGGGCCATCTGGATGTCTTCTTTGGAGAAGTGTCTATTCATGTCTTTTGCCCATTTCTTCACTGGATTATTTGTTTTTTGGGTGTTGAGTTTGATAAGTTCTCTATAGATTTTGGATACTAACCCTTTATCTGATGTCATTTGCAAATATCTTCTCCCATTCTGTCAGTTGCCTTTTAGTTTTGCTGATTGTTTCCTTCACCACGCAGAAGCTTTTTATTTTGGTGAGGTCCTAATAGTTCATTCTTGCTTTGGTTTCCCTTGCCTCCAGAGACATGTTGAGTAAGGAGTTGCTCTGGCTAAGGTCAAAGAGGTTTTTGCCTGCATTCTCCTCTAGGATTTTTATGCCTTCCTGTCTTATGTTTAGGTCTTTCATCCATTTTGAGTTTATTTTTGTGTATGGTATAAGAAAGTGGTCCAGGTTCATTTTTCTGCATGATGCTGTCCAGTTTTCCCAGCACCATTTGCTGAAGAGACTGTCTTTATTCCACTGGATATTCTTTCCTGCTTTGTCAAAGATTAGTTGGCTATACGTTTCTGGGTTCATTTCTCGGTTCTCTATTCTGTTCCATTGATCTGAGTGTCTGGTTTTGTGCCAGTACCATACTGTCTTGATGATTACAGCTTTGTAATACAGCTTGAAGTCCAGGATTGTGATGCCTCCAGCTTTGGTTTTCTTTTTCAAGATTGCTTTGGCTATTCGGGGTCTTTTCTGGTTCCATACAAATTTTAGGATTGTTTGTTCTAGCTCTGTGAATAATACTGATCTTATTTTGATAAGTATTGTATTGAATAGGTTTCTTTGGGTAGTAATGACATTTTAACAATATTTATTCTTTCTATCTATGAGCATGGAATATTTTTCCATTTTTTTGTTTTCTTCAATTTCTTTCATAAGCTTTCTATAGTTTTCAGTGTATAGATTTTTCTCCTCTTTGGTTAGATTTATTCCTAGGCATTTTATGGGTTTTGGTGCAATTGTAAATGGGATCGATTCTTTGATTTCTCTTTCTGTTGCATCATTTTTCGTGTATAGGGATGCAACCAATTTCTGTGCATTGATTTTTTTATCTGAGACTTTGCTGACTTCATGTATCAGTTCTAGCAGCTTTTTGGTGGAATCTTTTGAGTTTTCCATATAGAGTATCATGTCATTGCGAAAAATGGAAGTTTGACCTTCTCCTGGCTGATTTGGATACCTTTTATTTCTTTGTGTTGTCTGATTGCTGAGACTAAGACTTCCAATACTAATGTTGAATAACTGGTGAGAGTGGACATCCCTCTCTTGTTCCTGACCTTGGGGGGAAAGCTCTGTTTTTCCCCATTGAGGATGATATTAGCATTGGGTCATTCATATATGGCTTTTATGATTTTCAGGTATGATCCTTCTATCCCTAGTTTCTTGAGGGTTTTTATCAAGAAAGGGTACTGTATTTTGTTAAATGCTTTCTCTGCATCTATTGAGAGGATCATGTGGTTCTTGTCCTTTCCTTTATTGATGGGACATATCACATTGATTGTTTTGCAGATATTGAACCAGCCCTGCATCCCAGGTATAAATCCCACTTGGTAGTGGTGAATAATTTTTTTAATGTATTGTTAGATTCGGTTGGCTAGTATCTTGTTGAGGATTTTTGTGTCCATGTTCATCAGGGAAATTGGTCTATAGTTCTCGTTTTTAGTGGGGTCTTTGGTTTTGGAAGCAAGGTAATGCTGGCTTCATAGAATGAGTTTGGAAGTTTTCCTTCCATTTCTATTTTTTGGAACAGGTTCAAGACAATAGGTGTTAATTCTTCCTTAAATGTTTGGTAGAATTCCTCTGGAAAGCCATCTGGCTCTGGACTCTTGTTTTTTTGGGAGATTGTTGATTACTAATTCGATGTCTTTACTAGTTCTGGGTCTGTTCAAATTTTCTATTTCTTCCTGTTTCAGTTTTGGTAGTTTATATGTTTCTAGGAGTTTGTCCATTTCTTCCAGATTGCCCATTTTATTGGTGTATAATCGCTTGCAATATTCTCTTACTATTGTTTTTATTTATGCTCTTTTGGTTGTGATCTCTCCTCTTTCATTTTTGATTTTATTTATTTAGGTCCTTTCCTTTTTCTTTCTGATCAAACTGGCTAGGAGTTTATCAATTTTGTTAATTCTTTCGAAGAACCAGCTTCTGGTTTCATTGATCTGTTCTATTGTGGTTTTGTTTTTGTTTTTTGGTTTCATAGCATTGATTTCTGCTCTAATCTTTATTATTTTCTGTCTTTTGCTGGTTTTGGTTTTATTTGCTGTTCTTTTTCCAGCTCTTTGCGGCGTAAGGTTAGGTTGTGTATCTGGGATGTTTCTTCCTTCTTTAGGAAGGCCTGGATTGCTATATACTTTCCTCTTATGACTGCCTTTGCTGCATCCCAGAGGTTTTAGGCTGTGATGTTATCATTTTTATTGGCTTCTATGTACTTTTTAATTTTCTCTTTAACTTCTTGGTTATCCCATTCATTCTTTAATAGGATGGTCTTTAGTCTCCAAGTATTTGTTACCTTTCCACATTTTTTCTTGTGGTTGATTTTGAGTTTCATAGCATTGTGGTCTGAAAATATGCACCGTATGATCTCAATCTTTTTGTACTTGTTGAGGGCTGATTTGTGTCCCAGTATGTGATCTATTCTGGAGAACGTTCCATGTTCACTGGAGAAGAATGTGTGTTCTGCTGCTTTAGGATGAAATGTTCTGAATACATCTGTTAAGTCCATCCAGTCCAGTGTGTCAAAGTATCGTTTTCTTGTTGATTTTCTGTTTAGATGATGTTCCATTGCTGTAAGTGGGGTGTTGAAGTCCCCTACTATTATGGTATTATTATCAATGAGTTTCTGTATATTTGTGATTAACTGATTTATATATTTGGCTGCTCTCACGTTTGAAGCATAAATGTTTATAATTGTTAGATCTTATTGGTGGATAGGCCCCTTAATTATATAATTCCCTTCTTCATCTCTGGTTACAGTCTTTATTTTATTTTTTTTTTATTTATTTTTTTTTAATTTTTTTTCAACCTTTATTTATTTTTGGGACAGAGAGAGACAGAGCATGAACGGGGGAGGGGCAGAGAGAGAGGGAGACACAGAATCGGAAACAGGCTCCAGGCTCTGAGCCATCAGCCCAGAGCCTGACGCGGGGCTCGAACCCACAGACCGCGAGATCGTGACCTGGCTGAAGTCGGACGCTTAACCGACTGCGCCACCCAGGCGCCCCTAGTCTTTATTTTAAAATCTAGATTGTCTTATATAAGTATGACCACTTTGGTTTTCTTTTGGCGACCATTAGCATGATAGATGGTTCTGCATCCCCTTGCTTTAAATCTGAAGGTGTCTTAGATCTAAAGTGGGTCTCTTGTAAACAGCATATAAATGGATCTTGTTTTCTTGTCTACTCTGTTACCCTATGTCTTTTGATTGCAGCATTTAGTCCATTGATGTTTAGAGTAAGTACTGAAAGATATGAATTTACTGTCATTATGTTGCCTGTAGAGTTGGAGTTTCTGGTGGTGTCCTCTGGTCCTTTCTAGTCTTTGTTGCTTTTGGTCTTTATTTATTTGTTTATTTATTTTCATCTTTTCTCCCCTCAGAGAGGGCTGAAAATTTCTTGCAGGGCTGGTTTAGTGGTCACAAAGTCCGTTAATTTTTGTTTGTCTGGGAAACTTTTAACCTCTCCTTCTATTTCAAATGACAGGACTTGCCAGAAAAAGAATTCTTGGCTGCATATTTTTCCGATTCAGCACATTGAATATATCCTGCCACTCCTTTCTGGCCTGCCAAGTTTCTGTGCATAGGTCTGTTTCACACCTGATCTGTCTTCCCTTGTAGGTTAAGGACTTTTTTTTTCCCCTTGCTGATTTCATGATTCTTTTCTTGACTGAGTATTTTGTAAATTTGACTATGATATGCTTGTTGATGGTTGGTTTTTGTTGAATCTAATGGGAGGCCTCTGTGCTTCCTGGATTTTGATGTCTGTGTCTTTTCCCAGGTTAGGAAAGTTTTCTGCTATGATTTGCTCACATAGCCCTTCTACCCCTTTTTCTCTCTCTTCATCTTCTGGGCTCCCTGTGATTCTGATGTTGTTCCTTTTTAATGAGTCACTGATTTCTCTAATTCTTAAATCATGCTCTTTTGCTTTAGTCTCCCTCTTTTTTTCTTCTTCATTATTCTCCATAAGTTTGTCCTCCATCTCACTGATTTGCTGCTCTGCCTCATCCATCCTTGCTGCTGTGGCATCCATTTAAGATTGCAGCTCAGTTATAGCATTTTTTATTTCATCCTGACTAGTTTTTATATCTTCACAAAGGGATTCTAGTCTATTTTTCACTCCAGCTACTAGTATTCTTGTTATCGTGATTCTAAATTCTGGTTCAGACATCTTGCTTGTATCTGTGTTGATTAAGTCCCTGGCTGACATTTCTTCCTGTTTTTTCTTTTGGGGTGAATTCCTTTGTTTCATCAATTTGAAGGAAGAAAAGGAATTAATAAGGTAAAAAAATTAAAATTCAAAAATTAAAAGCAACACACAAAAAATTAAATAAAGGATGATAGATCATAGATGTGTTTTGTTCTGGTTGTTGAAAGGAGCTTGATAGTTTAGAGAAAAAAGGGAAAGATAAAAGAAAAAAAAAAGGAAAATGTTTGAAAATTTGAAAAAATGAATACAATGAAATAGAATAAAATGGAATTATGGAAGTAAAAAAATTAGCATGTGGAAAGTTTAAAAAAGTTAAAAAAATTAGTAGAAAAAATTTTTTAATAGAAGTGGAAAAAAATAAGTTTTTTCTCTTTATGTATTCAAGTATAAGAAAAGAAAAAAAATTGAATAGATGGGCCAGCAAACAGACTGAAGTAAAATTGAAATTACATCAGTGTCCCCTGGAAGTTGAACTATGAAGCACTTTATAGTCCATAAACTAAGAAGGCAGAGAGAATTGTGTGTTCCTGACATGCGAGGTTGGCCCAGTTGGGCAGGGCTTAGTGTAACGGCTCTGTTCTCCACTAGATGGCGCTGCTTAGCTTACTGGGGTGGGTTGTTGTTGTGCCTGTAGGTGCACATAAGCAGGAGGGGTGAAAATGGCATCACCCAGCTACCCAGTCTCTAGCATCGGAACTCTGTACTCTCCCAACCAGCAATCTCACACTCCTCCTTTGTCTCCAGCTTCTGTCCACTCCCTGCTTTTACACTGTCTGTGACCAAGTCATCAGGTTGCCCAATGGCACCTCCCTCCTGGGTTTTATCTCAAATGTGGTTGTGTTTCCCAACCCCTCACTTCTGAGGGACTGAGGCTTTGACCCGTTCTCACCTTCTGGGGGAGGGTCTCACCAAGCAATTCCCAGGTGCTGGCCCACCCCAAGGAACATTTGGGAGGCCATGGTGCTGCTGATGTCCAGAGACTGCAGCTGGGTGCCAACCTGTCCCAGAAAAAGTTCACGCAATCATGTAGCAGCAGCGTTTCAAGGATTATGGAAAAATCACAGCACACATCTGGCATCAGTCTTCTCACTTAACGTCCTATTCCAGCACCAGCAACCAGTGGTTGTTCTCCAGGGTCTGCTGGGGCCTTTGCCTGTGGGGTGGCCGCACAGCCTCTACCAAATGGCCTCTCAGCAGTGGAACTGCCTCTGCCTTTGTGGCCCAAGGACTCCGGGGACCTTACTCTCTGCTCCTGGGGATTTGTCCTTCTCACCAAAGCACCACCAGGTATTGAGCTGCGGAGTTTCAGACTCTGTGCTCCCCCTGTTTATAGAGTCTTAATGGAAGTTAAGCCTTCTCCTTTCTCTGTTCTCCCTTTTTTGTTCAGTCCCTTGCATGCTCTTTTTTTTCTCTCCAGCTGCTTTTGGGTTAGGGTGGGGGGATGCTTTTCATACTCTCCCTCTTGTCTCCATCTCTCTCTGCAAGCAAAAACAACTCCCTGCCCTCTGTGGCTTCTCTCTCCCCCAGTTCCCCTTTCTGCACCCTGTACCTGCTGAGTTCTCTGGTTCAGGTCGTGCAGATTGTTGTGTTAATCATCAAATCAGTTTTCTAGGTGTGCAGGATGGTTTAAGTGTTGATCTGGCTGTGTTTCAGGTATGAGAGACTTAAAAAAAAAAATCTTCCATGCTGTTCCGCCATCTTGGCCCCTCTTTTTTGATTTTTTTTTTTATTGTTTATCTTCTATTTTCTTTTTATTGTTTCTTGGAAATTTCTTCAACTTAATCTCCTAGTTTTTCTATTGAGTTTTCTTTCAGTTGTCTTCTTTTGAATTTTCAAGATTCTTTCTTGTTCTTTGGATATACATAGTTTATAGCATCCTATTATTTTATGAATGATATATTTATATATACTTACTGTTCTAAGGAGAGAGGAATTATAGTTTTGGGTTTTTGTGTTTGTTTTGCCTGTTCTAGCATGATTCCCTCTGTTCCCGTTGTTAGTGCTGTGTAGTAAAATCCCCCTCCCCCCAAATCTTAGTGGTTTATCATAGCACATTAATTTTGCTCATGAGTCTTCAGTTTGAGCAGAACTTAACAGGCACAGCTCATCTTTGGCCCATCCTATGTCAGCTAGGGCTGGAATAGTCTAAAGGGCTGGAATAGTCTAGGGCTGGAATAGTCACATGTTAGGTGTCTTGGTTGGGAAGATTCAAACAGTGGGGGCATCTTTTTCTAGCAACATGCATACCTTCCACCGGGGAAACTTAAGGAATATCTGACTTCTATGTGATGATTCAGGGTTCCTAAGGCTCTCCGTAGAGAGTAAGAGCTGACTGAATGCTCCATCCTTTTTAGTACCTAGTCTCAAAAGTCACATAGTGTCATTTCCCCTCTATCTGTTGCAGTGCTGTCCAGTTGAAATGTCATGTGAGTCACATGTGTGATTTTAGGCTTTCTTTAGTAGCCGCATTTCAAAAGTAAAAAGAAACAGGTGAAATCAATTTAAGATCTTTATTGAACATAGCATATTAAAGGATCATTGTAATATGTAACCAATATGAAAATATTAATAAGATATTTGACATTTTGTTTTCATACTGTCTTTGAAATTGAGTTTATATGTTATGCTTACAGCACATCACAATTTAGATGCCAATTTTTTTTTTACCAGATGTTGCCATTTTAATACTTTAAGTGTGAAATACAGTCTTATCAAAAAAAAAATCAGTGGAAAATATTTTATACTGGTTATGCTTTTAAAATATAATTATTTAGAATTGAATTATTATTTCAGTTCTTCAGTCGCAATAGCCACATTTTAAGTGCTCAATAGCTACATGTGCCTATTGGCTACTGGCTCCCATTCTGGACAGTGCAACTCTGTTAGTTGCACTAACAGAGATTCAACATAACACCCAGATTCAACATAAACCTACCTTTCAATGAAAGAAGGGATAAAGTTTTTTTTTGTTTAAATTTTTTTTTTACATTTTTTTTTGAGAGAGAGAGAGAGAGAGCGCACAAGTGGGGGAGGGGCAGAGCGAGAGGGAGACACAGAATCCAAAGCAGGTTCCAGGGTCTGAACTGTCAGCACAGAGCCCAGCATGGGGCTTGAATCCACAAACCGTGAGATCATGACCTGAGCCGAAGTCGGACACTTAACTGACTGAGCCACCCAAGCACCCAAAACTTTAAAAAAAATGTTTGTTTATTTTTTGAAAGAAAGAGAGATATAGCTTGAGCAGGGGAGAGACAGAGATAGAGGGAGACACAGAATCCCAAACGGGCTCCAGGCTCTGAGCTGTCAGCGCAGAGCCCGATGCGGGGCTTGAACTCACAAACCAAGAGATCATGACCTGAGCTGAAGTTGGTCACTCAACTGACTGAGCCACCTAGGTGCCCCAAGAAGGGGTAAAGTTTTAAAGAAAATGTGGAAGCAGAACTATCGTGGCTATTTTTGGAAAATACAGTCTGCCATACCTTCCAAGTTTTTCTTAGTTTATTTGCTTTGGTTTTTGTGTTTCATGAAGACTTTCCTATAATACTTACTTACTAAAACTGAAGCTTTCAGAGGCAGATGGCAAGCTCTGTGTGGGGGGCAAGGCTTATCTATTGGTAGACTTCAGTGAATGGTGATCTATGGGGCCAGGTCATCTTACTGGGGATGCATCATAGGTCAGGATCTGTTGTCTGTCTCTGGTAGGTTAGATTCTTCAGAGAAGAATCAATCTTCTTAAGGTATATAACCCTGGGTGTCAGTATTCTGGAGGCAGTGGAGGAAGCAGGAGTGGTGTTAATGTTCACCTAATGCCATCATTTCAGTAAAGCTTCTCACCTCTACTCTGTTTTTCTCGGTTTCTCTACCAGAGCTACTCTGATCTAATTATATAAAGAATAAACTTCCCAGGGCTTGCTGGGTTGGGAAGGAGTAGTGTCTGGCTGCCACAAGTAGGGTTGGGAGCAACCACTTGTTGTCTTCCAGCTCCATCCTCGCGGCGCCCCCCCCCCCCGCCTCCTGAGGAAAGTTTACTGAGCTTCTCTGGGTCCTCTACTGTGAAGCAATCCCATGTCAGGGGCATTGTCTGTACATGCTGTACGTTTCTTTTCATTCATGCCTCCACTTTCCATCTCCACGGTATTTGGAGATATCCATTGTGTGCTGTCTTCTCCTTTCCTGTTTTCTTTGTCCTTTGTATATTCCTTTGCATATTATTTTAGCAAGGTTTTATCAGGATGCAGAGATTGATTTAAGGAAGGAAAGCCCCCATGTCCTGACATGAAAATGCCACCAGAATCAATGTCTGGGCTGGTTGGTGCCTTAGAACTTTGAGCTGTTGGGCTCAATAATGGTGGCATTTTTAAAATTAAAATTTGTCATGTAATTTAATTATAAAATACAGTCAATATAATGACCAGGCAATAAATACTAGCTACTGAGCAGCTAGTAGATACCACACATTGTCATGGGGATGCAGTGGTAAACAGGACGGAAAAGGCATGTGGTTCAGTGCCTCTCAAGCTGCTATGTATGCACGTTATCTGGGGAGTTTGTTAAAAATGGCAATTCTGTTTCAGTAGATCTGGGGAAAGCCTGAGATTCTGCCAATAGATAAGCCTTATCCCCACATGCAGAGCTTCCAATTGACTTCTGAGCACTTCACTTTTTATGTGAACAGATAGTAGAAGAAAGCCTCTAATGTGAAAGGTGTTTAATTTCACAATTAACCTTGCTTAGGAGTAACATGCTCTGCCTGTGTGTGCTCTTATGGTACTTTTGTTTGGCCAGAAGTTGGCTAATAGCCATTTATAGGTTTCTACATCTGTTGTGTTCATAGGTTCCTAGAACCTCAGAGTTAAGGAGGGACCAAAGATGTGATGCAGTCTAAAGTCCCATTTGTAACCCATTTGTAACACTTATATTCTTATTGTGGTGTCCCTGTGGGTTAAGCATCAGCTCCTGAGGTGACTGGATCATATCTTCTTCATATTGGTGCCAAAGGCAGGGTTGGAGTGTGGTGGGAGATTGGCATGCCAACTAACTGTGGCCCATCCACATGTGGGCACAGGTTTGACCATCTATCTTTCTCGGTAGCTTCAGTGTCCCTCCAAACACCTGTTGCTAAGATCAAGGCTGGGAGAAACCCAGGGACAAAACTCATGTAATATGCTTTTCATAGCACTTGGCCCATGGTAAGTATCTAATAATAGTAGCTTATGTTTTTGCATGTATTTTGCCCACTGGACCTTTGATACTTAAAATATTGTCCAAGTACTAGAAGTATCAACATTGCCTGGAAGGTTGTTAGAGTCTCAGACTCAGCCAAGGTCTACTGGAAGAGAATTTGTAATTTTAGCAAGATCCCCAGGTGATGTGCATGCACACGTCAGTTTGGGAAGCACTTGGTTATATGCTTCAGCACTTTGGTGGTGCCATGCAGTGTTCAGCACATGCTGTTTGTTTAACAAGTACTAGCTGACTGATCTTTAGCAAGCCAGCCTGCAGCACGAATAGAGGGTCTCCCTGTGAGGAGCTCCAAAACAATTCCAGGATGGGAAGTGGAGATGGGAAAGAAGTCCTTGCTTTGTGCCTGGGAGCTTTAACCTCTTTGGAAGCACCAGTAGCAACAGCTCATGTTCCCCTCAAGATTCATTTTAGGATTTTCCAGACCAAAACTGACCTTTGAGATCTCCCCCATTTCTAAAGCAATCTTGGGAACTTGACGCCTTCCCAGACCCCTCCAGCTTTCAGGTCACTTGGACATGAGAACGGGTTTTGTGCCTGCTTGGATGCCTGGGCCCTGGAGCCTGTGGTGGAAGGGGCTGCCCTAGAACTGGAGTGTGGGGCGTAGCTCTTCCCCAAACACGACCCCCACTCTGTCTGTGTTTCCCCTGACCAAACAGGGGGCGGTGTCTCAAAAGCATGGAGAATCCAGCATCCTGCTGCCAGCCATGCTGATTTATTGTAAGAATCCCTGGATTTCAGATTGGCTAACTTGAAGATAGTCTTATATTAACAAAATTTTATAAATAATTGAAGAAGACTCTGAATAGTGGTATAGTGGTATTTTACTTACTTAGTAATATATCAACTGAAAAATATAAAATTAAAACATGCCCTCAACAGAGCCATCAGATTGAACATTAGTGGCCATTATCTAGGATTGCATTCAGAGGGTACAGATGGTTGGGCCAAAGCTTTCTTCACCCCAGAACATACCTTGGAATAATTAAAATCACTGGGGTCCTGATACAGATTTACTTTGTTTAATGTTTGTTTACTTTTGAGAGAGACTGAGAGAGACTGAGAGAGACAGAGTGTGACTGGGGGAAGGGCAGAGAGAGAGGAAGACACAGAATCCGAAGCAGGCTCTGGACTCTGAGCTGTCAGCACAGAGCCTGACACAAGGCTTGAACTCACGAGATGAGGGATCATGACCTGGGCCAAAGTCGGCCGCTCAACTGACTGAGCCACCCAGGTGCCCCAGATTTATTTTGTTTAAAATAACAACTTTCATTAAACAGGACTTGAAAAATGTAGACACCTTCAAAGACGAAAGAAAAATTACGAAAACCCATCACTCAGAGATGATCACTGGTAACATTTTTAGTATGTTTCCCTCTGGTCTTTATGCATTTATATATTGTTATGTAAAGTTTGAGATTATTCTATATAGAAAACTGTATCTTTTCGTTCAGCTAACATTATATCATATTTCCACATCCCACTAAACATTCTTCGAAAGCACCATTTTGCTTTACACATAATATTGTATTACATGGATGTACCTTTGTTTGTTTTTAGCGATTCCTCTTTGGCTGATCATTTAGGCTGTTTTCAGGTTTTTGCTGTTACTGGTAATGCAACTTCTCCTGGAACTTGTCTTAGGAAACAGTCGGAAATTCACTTATTACCGGATCAAGTCAGGATTAAGTTTAAGATTCTTGCTATATACTTGTCAAACTAGTATCTGGATTAAGGTTCCGTTTTTCTATGGAACTAGGTTTTTGAAGAACGCAGTGTCAGAAACTCCAGCTCCAATCAGCTGAGTGTTCTTCTTAGCTTAACTTAGCGGAAGGGAAGTGGCACACATGGCTGAGCTTGAGGAAGATTTCAGAACAGAGGAGGGGAGTGAAAAAGAGTTAGAAGTGATGGCTAGGGGTTCCCTTAGCCGGTATCTGATGTCTTAGGTAAGGACAGATGTATGACCACACATTTCCTGTTGGTGGATTCCTGTGTCTTTGTCCCTATCAGCTGCTCTCTCCTGAGTCCCGTACCCTCTCCATCCCACCTCTTTTCTCTACCAGCTGCTTTGCTCTTCCATGAACTGTTTAGACCCTGTAACTTCAGAGAATCTGGTTGCCACTCCTAAATTGCACCGGGCTGAAGCTGGGGTTCAGGTATTCCATCAGAGCCGGCAGACTACATTCATTGTTGTAGTAGGATAAGCTAGGCAATGCTGTAGTAACAAACAGTAGCAAAATCTTAGTGCTTTTACATAGTCAAGTTTATCACTCACTCATCCAGTGGGGCGGGGCTCCATGATCCAGCCTGCTTGAATTTCGCAGCACCTTGATCCTGAGACATGATTCCGGGATGGCCAAGGCAGGTGATGGATGTACAGAAAACTGAGCATTGTCTCCTAATGCTTAAGCATGGAAGCGACATACAGTTACGACCTTTGGGTCAAAACTAAGCACATTACCTTACCTAATTGCCTAGGGTCAGGAAAATGCGATCATCTATACGCCCAGGAAGGAAACATGACCGGAAATAATGGTAAGGATTATGATGTCTACCTGAATTACAAAAAAAAAAAAAAAAAAAAAAAAAAAAAAAAATCCTTAAAATATACTCCAAACACAGTAATTAGAGAAAAATATCATTATTAAATACGTGCAAGCAGCACCAATAAATAGTGACTTAGGAGAGCATCCATTATAGGCTTTATATTTCAAGCAGAATTTGTGGTTTTGCAAATATGTGAAGCTGTAGCCTCATGGGAAAAGAACTCCATCAAATTCATCTGGGTGTCGTGACGGAGCTCAAGGTACCCCAGGAATCTACCTGTGTTTCCCAATACTTGAAGGGAGGAGGGTGTTATGATTTAGCTAATCATGAAGGGATGGCAAGTAGGTTTCCACTTGTGTGCCACAGCTACTTAATTGGTAGTAAACTGGAACTCAACGCCATGTTGAGCAAGACTCTAAGGAAGCATCTAGGCTCAGTGGGGGACAGTGCAGTGATTCATTCATTCAACAGATACTGACAAAGCATATACGATGCAGTAGGCACTGTACCAAGTGCTGATGCTTGCAGCTCACGTGGAACTCATATTATCAATATCATTTAGTGATGTCTATCAGGGGATACTTGCCTGTGTGCCTGTATGCCTGTGCAGGTAGGCATGCGTGGGTGCGGTGGGCAAGGGAGTGGGGGCACATTAGTTTCTTTCTATTTCCGTCTCTGACCTAATGTGACTGTTTAATTAGTGCCAGATTAATTCAAGCAATAGAAATAATTGCTAACTGGCTATCTTTCACATGCACTCTCATAAGAAGGATGTAGGTTTTGAATTGTTTTCCCCTCTAGTCTCGATGAGTCCTGCAGTACTTACCATATGAGTCATCCCCAGAACTTGTGTTTTCAAGGAAACTAAAGGTGTTATTGGGGTACCATCTCCTCCTTTGTTTCTCTTCCCCTAGCTCACTCCTCTGACTGCTGTAAAACTTTGCTTATTCTTATTAGGTCCCAGATTTTTCCTCCTATACACCAAATTCTCTATCTTCTTAAAAAGCTTAAACTAGTAAATGGGAATGCTATTAATTCCCCTCCTCCCGTTCCTCTATATCTTTTTAAGTCCACCCAGGACAGAGCAGGAGGAATGCCACTTTTCCTTTTTAATTGCTTCATCAGAAGTGATATAAAGAGGGGCACCTCGATGGCTCAGTACGTTCAGTGTCCAACTCGGCTCAGGTCATGGTCTCACGGTTCATGAGTTGAGCCCCATGTCAAGCTCTGTGCTAACAGCTCAGAGCTTGGAGCCTGCTTTGGATTCTGGGTCTCCCTCTCTCTCTGCCCCTCTGCTCACACTCTGTCTCTCATAAATAAACATTAAAAAAAAATGGAAAAAAAAAAAAAAGAAGTGTTATAAAGACCAGCAGGATCCCTAACTGAGGCTCATTCTTGGCCAGGGCTCTGGGATGGCTTCTCCATAGAATCTGTACCATGAAACTCAAGTGAAATGGTAAATGACACAAAGAGAGCCTCAGCAGGACCAGCTCAGTCACTTCACTGGTCTCTTGTCACCCTTTGTTCTCATCAGCATGCTTCTCTTGGCTCCTCCAACCTCTCTCATCCCTGAGAGCCCAGCACGGGCTGGGGACCTCCTCATGGTTTGCTGTGGGCAGCAAGTCAAGCACGGAGTGGTAGCAGGCTGTGTCATGACATCGGGCTATCGCCAAAATTAAAAAAGAATGAATAGAAATGAATTTACTTCTAAAGAAAAACGGGAGATATGTTGTTCCACATTTTTCTTCTTCACTATCTCTATGTCTGTATAAAAAATATGATAAACGTAGGAACAGGTTTTCCCAAATATTTTCTCTGTTAGGATCCACTGAATATTTAGTACTAATGATTATAATGATATACCAAACAGATAGGAACTGAGGCCTATCTGGTAGCAGACATTTCAGACCCATTATGAGAAACATTTTGAAGCTGTTTCATTGGTGTAGGGATCCTTTTGGTCTCTGAGAATTCATTTTCTGAGTCTGGTTGCATATGGAAGGAAAAGTCATTCTAACAAGAAAAACCTCGGTAATAATGGGACCACTTATGAAGTCAGTCTCCACTCAGACACCCTTCCCTGTTTAACCCTGGAGTTTAACCCTGCCCATTGGGTCAATATATTTAACATTTTTGGCTTTCAGTCCTTCTCTAATTTCAGGGTATGGGAAACATTTGACAACACAAAATCAAATAAAATGTAAACAGACTGCAAAATGAAATTGGAAATCTTGCAGAAGATCCAAGTTTTCCTGAAGTTGGTAGTGATACGGAGGACTCCTCTAGTCCTCAAAGTCCCAAAGCCTTTGGCAATGGACATCAGACATAGCTGAATTAATTAAAAATTGAAGAAGAGACAATTGAAATGGATGATGACAATATAGGTCTTTGAAAAGAGGATTACATGAACCCTAAGAACACTGATGTAATACCTGAGTATTTAGAAAATGATCTGCTTTATACTCTTACTTCATGCCAAAAATGAAGTGAAAAACATCAAGTACGTAGGAACTTCAGAATTCTCTAGTCCATCACCTTAGAGATGAAAAGCCAGAGAGGTGAAGGAGGGCAAAGGCCCACTACAGGTGATGAGCGGGCCAAACGTGGACCTGCCCACTTCACCAGTTCTTCCAGTCACTCCCACCGGAGTTTGACTCCCCACCTCCCACCCATGAGAAAATCCGATTGGCCCCTCTTCCAAATGGTCCCAGAATAATCCGACAGCTTCTTGGCATCCCCTTGCCCCCAACTCCCCTTTCCCTCCCACGGACTGCTGCAATAGCTCTCTCGCTGGGCTGCCCCTCTCACCTCTTCCCAGCCTTATCCCTCCTCTCTCAAACCTTCCAGAGGCTTCTCTTCCCCATAAAATCCCAAAGCCTCTCTGAGATTGTCAGGCCCAGCCAAGTCTTGCTCCTGGTACCTCTCCTCCTGCACTGTGCTCCCAGGACTCCTGGGAGTTCTTCAAATCCCTATGAAAGCCCTCTGCTCCAGGACTTTTTTTTTTTTAATTAAAAAAATTATTTATTTATTTTTTAGAGAGAGAGAGAGAGAGAGAGAGAGAATGAATGGGGGAGCAGCAGGGGGCGGGGGGAGACACAGAATCCCAAGTACCCTCCAGGTTCTGAGCTGTCAGCACCGAGTGCTGATGCGGGGCTCAAGATCATGACCTGAGCTGACATAAGAGCTGAAGCTTAACCAACTGAGCCACCCAGGCACCCCTCCCTGCTTCAGGTTTTACTCCCTCCTGCTGCCTGGAAGGCTGTCCCAGAGATATTCCCTTTCCGTTCCTTTCGCACATCCTGAGAACCTATTTAAAAGAGCACTTCACCTTATCATCCCTTCCTACTAAATTTTTCTTAATAAGAAAAATGATCAAGACCTGGCCTATATATTTATATGTTTATTATCTGCCTTCCCACATCAGATTGGAAGTTGTGTATTCATTGTGGGTTTTCAGTTATTCATCAGGCATTTGTATCACTTTTGTTTGTTGGCAAGTACAATTAGAAAACTAATGCCATTAACAAATGCTAAATAATTCTTTTTTTTAAAGTTTATTTATTTTGAGAGAGACAGAGAGAGAGAGAGAGAGAAAGAGAATAATCAGGGGAGGGGCAGAAAGAGAGGGAGAGAAAGGGAATCCCAAGCAGGCTCCGCACTGCCAGTGCAGACAGAGCCTAACAACAACTCTAACCCATGAAACAGGAGATCATGACCTGGGCTGAAACTACGAGTCAGAAGCCTAACTGACTGAGCCACCAAGGTGCCCCTAAAGAAGTAATTCTTGAACAAACAAATAAATAGCATGAATGATAAAATGAATAATTTAAATGATCTATATTGGGGCGTCCAGTAAGGAAACTGTTTTAAAAGTCCGAATGTTTTGCCACGTTGCTTTTCCCCAACAGGATTTTGTCCCGCGGTGATTTATGTGTCCCAAGCATCACTCCTGTGTTCTTCATCAAGGTGGAGCCTCCCGAGGAGAACCAAAGGCCGTCCAGGCCCCACTTCTCATTCTGTCTCAGTGATTCGACTGGGGGCAAAGACGTCACAACTTCCAGATGACAGGCTTGCGAGGGCACTGGGAGTCTTGCTCAGCCAGGGCCATTGGGGTGGGAAAAAATTTCTTATGTGGATGAAGGACCCCCCCCCCCCCTACACACACACAAATTTAGAATTTAGGCAGCTCTCTCTTGGTCAGAGATTACTTATGCAGTTTCTGGGCATTTGGCCCTTCATTTGTATTCCCGTGTTTTGGCCAGAAGGAAGGAAGGAAATTCCCCTGAGGTTGTCAGTAGTGAGAAAAGAGGTTGAAATTGCTGGTCGAAATCCACTCTCTTGGATTTTTTTTTTCCTGACGGGCATGGGGTTGGAGGTATGCTGGGGGATCGGGGCAGGAGAGGGGCTCTGTCATGTAAAGGTACATGTGCTGTTTGGGAGCATTAGTTTTGAAAGTTCGGGAAACATTTAAGGACAATGTGGGTTTTTTTAAAAAAGTATATTACCAGCACCGGAGAAGAGATATTTGGGGGACACGTGGGGTGAGGTGATGGGGAACACAGCATAGAGTAAAAGTAGTCATTGCAGTTGGGGACAGTAGGGCAAACTCGGGGACGAGTGTGACTCTACACACCCAGGGAGGCCAGGAGGTAGCCCCCAGGCCAGCTGAACAGCTATATCCCCTGGGGCCACCGGGTGGCCCTCTTCTCAGCGGATGTCGATGCCTTATGGTGACCCGGTTGGCTTTTACAACCCTCGATTCTGGGTTATTCCCCTAAATCTCAGGGTCAGCAATACTTAGCTCCTTCTGGAGGCGATTGGTCTGACAAACTAGCACCCAGAAGACCTTCAGAGCAGGAAGATTCTCTTGTAGCTACAGTCCCCTCCCCCTGACCACTTGGGAAAGTTTGGAGGGTCTACTGCCCTGGGCTTTGCCCTGTGAACCCTTGCCCATGCAGTTCCGCAGTGTGGAATTTCCCTCACGCTGCACAGTGAAAGCGAGCCCGGCCCTCTCTGCGAACCTCGGTCCTGATAGTAAGATGAGTGAGCCTACTAACTTCCCCAGCCCCACAATGTGAGGACAGGGTAATGATGTCCAATTTTGCACACTTCAGATCCATTAGTAGCAATTACCTTTCTCGAGGTGTTTTGAGTTAGTTTTAACATAGCATTCTTACAGTTGGTGGATAATGACAGTAATAATGTGCACAACATTTTCAAGTCGCTGTTTTTAGCTACAATAACACCATTAGTAGGTCTATTTAACAGATGCATTTCATGCTAAAAGTTAAGGTTCTCATGATTCCTGTCCCTTCCCCCATGCAAACCTTCCCTGCTATTTTATTCGATGGAGATTTTTTACTTTAAAGTTTCAGAGCTATTTTTCCTATTCTGGTCTTCCCGTTGAAATGAGATGGTTGTATCACTGGTTTGATGTAGAATTATTAATTGTTTAGGTGTTCTTATTTAGCTATTCTTTTCATGACATGCAAGCTGACCTAGAAATTCAATGATCATGAAAATGGAAATTGTATATATTTTCTAAAACTCAGTTGGGATGTCTACGAGAGATTATTGGGTTTTACATGATGTCTTTAAGGCAGATGGGCGTGTGTGTGTGTGTGTGTGTGTGTGTGTGTGTGTGGTGTGTGCATGCGTGCGAGTGTGTGTGAATTTCCCTGTAATCCAGGAGATCTGTGTGTTTACTCCACCCCACTACCCCCCTCCTCCTGGAAGCCATCTCTGACCACCCCAGCCACCAGAGAGCTCTCCTCTTCTTAAGCCCTGCTTTTTTTTTTTAATGTTTATTTTCTATTATTGAGAGAGAGAGAAGGAGAGAGAGAGAGAGAGCCAGGGAGATGCAGAGAGGGAGACAGAGGATCTAAAGCAGGCTCTGTGGTCATAGCAGAGAGCCCAACACAGGGCTCAAACCCACAAGCTGTGAGATCATGACCTGAGCCGAAGTCAGACATTCAACCCACAGTGCCACCCAGGCACCCCCGAAGCCCTGCTTCTTTGTTGTCTGTAATCCCTTTTGGATACTCCTGACTGTCTGCTTCCATCCTTGCCTCTAGTTGTGTTGGTATTTAGTCTCCATTTTGTAGCCAGGTATCCCCGTGCCTGTATTACTTTCCTAGGATTGCCTTAACAAAGTAACATAAACTGGGTGGACTACAACAATAGACATTTATTCTGGAGGCTGACAGTCTGAGTTTGATAAGTTGTTTATAGATTTTAGATACTAACCCCTTATCTGATGTGTCATTTGCCAATATCTTTTCCCATTCTGTCAGCTACCTTTTAGTTTTGCTGATTGTTTCCTTTGCTGTGCAGAAACTTTTTATCTTGATGAGGTCCCAATAGTTCATGTTTGTGTTTGTTTCCCTTGCCTTCAGTGACGTGTCTAGTAAGAAGTTGTTGCAGCTGAGGTCAAAGAGGTTGCTGCCTGTGTTCTCCTCTAGGATTTTGATGGTTTCCTGTTTCACATTGAGGTCTTTCATCCATTTCGAGTTTTTTCTTGTGTGTGTGTGCATGGTGTAAGAAGGTGGTCCAGTTACCTCTTTTCTGCATGTTGCTGTCCAGTTTTCCCAACACCATTTGTTGAAGAGACTGTCTTCTTTCCATTGGATATTCTTTCCTGCTTTGTCGAAGATGAGTTGGCCATATGTTTGTGGGTCCATTTCTGGGTTTTCTATTCTGTTCTGTTTCTGTGCCAGTACTACACTGTCTTGGTGACTACAGCTTTGTAATATAGCTTGAAATCCAGAATCATGCCTCCACCTTTACTTTTCTTTTTCACGATTGCTTTGGCTATTTGAGGTCTTTTGCAGTTCCATACAAGTTTTAAGATTGTTTATTTTAGTTCTGTGAAAAATGCTGGTGGTATTTTGGTAGGGATCATATTAAATGTGTAGATGGCTTTGGATACTATAGATATTTTAACAATGTTTGTTCTTCCAGTCCATAAGTATGGAATTTTTTCCCCATTTCTTTGTGTCCTCTTGAATTTCTTTCATAAGTGTTCTATGGTTTTCATTGTCTCATATAAGTATGGCTACTCTGGCTTTCTTTTGTTGACCATTAGCATGATAGATGATTCTCCCCTTACTTTCAATCTGAAGGTGTCTTTAGTTCTAAAGTGGGTCTCTCATAAACAGCATATAGATGGATCTTGTTTTCTTGTCCATTCTGTTACCCTACGTCTTTTGATTGCAGCATTTAGTCCATTGATGTTTAGAGTGAGTACTGAAAGATATGAATTTATTGCCATTATTTTGCCTGTAGAGTTGGAGTTTCTGGTGGTGTCCTCTGGTCCTTTCTAGTCTTTGTTGTTTTTGGTCTTTATTTATTTGTTTATTTATTTTCATCTTTTCTCCCCTCAGAGAGGGCTGAAAATTTCTTGCAGGGCTGGTTTAGTGGTCACAAAGTCCGTTAATTTTTGTTTGTCTGGGAAACTTTTAACCTCTCCTTCTATTTCAAATGACAGCCTTGCTGGAAAAAGAATTCTCAGCTGCATATTTTTCCGATTCAGCACATTGAATATATCCTGCCACTCCTTTCTGGCCTGCCAAGTTTCTGTGCATAGGTCTGTTGCACACCTGATCTGTCTTCCCTTGTAGGTTAAGGACTTTTTTTTTCCCCTTGCTGATTTCATGATTCTTTTCTTGACTGAGTATTTTGTAAATTTGACTATGATATGCTTGTTGATGGTTGGTTTTTGTTGAATCTAATGGGAGGCCTCTGTGCTTCCTGGACCTGGGAAAGTTTTCTGCTATGATTTGCTCACATAGCCCTTCTACCCCTTTTTCTCTCTCTTCATCTTCTGGGCCCCCTGTGATTCTGATGTTGTTCCTTTTTAATGAATCACTGATTTCTCTAATTCTTAAATCATTCTCTTTTGCCTTAGTCTCCCTTTTTTTTTTCTCCTGCTCCATTTTTTTCTCCATAGGTTTGTCCTCTATATTGCTAATTCTTTGCTCTGCCTCACCCATCCTTGCCACTGTGGCATCCATTTGAGATTGCAGCTCAGTTATAGCATTTTTTAAATTTCATCATGGCTAGATTTTACTTCTTTTATCTCCACAGAAAGGGATTCTAATCTATTTTTGACTCCAGCCAGTATTCTTATTATCGTGATTCTAAATTCTGGTTCAGACATCTTGCTTGTATCTGTGTTGATTAAGTCCCTGGCTGTTGTTTCTTCCTGCTCTTTCTTTTGGGGTGGATTCTTTTGTTTTGTCATTTTGAAGGGAGAAAAGGAATTAATGAGGGAAAAAATTAAAAAATTAAAATTAAAAAATTAAAAACAACATACACACACACACACAAATCAAATAAATGATGCTAGATCCCAGGTTGTTTTGGTCTGGGGCCAGACAAGCCCCTTGAGAGGGGCTTCATAGATTAGAGCAAAAAGGGGAAAGAAAAAAAAGGAAATCGTTTGAAAATTTGAAAAAATGAATACACCGAAACAGAATAAAATGAAATGATTAAAGTAAAATAGAATTTGAAAAAAATTACACAAAAGTAAAAATCATAGTAGAAAAAAATTAAAGAAAAATATTTTTAATAAAAATTGAAAATAAAAATAACTTTTTCTGTATTCAAGAAAAAGGAAAGAAATGAAAAATAGAAAAAAAAGAAAAAGAAAAAAAAGAGAAAATTGAATAGATGCACCAGTGAACAGACTGAAATCTGATTGAAATTACTTCATTTTCCCCTAGAAGTCAAACTGTGAAGCGCTTTATAGTCCATAAAGTAAGCAGGCAGAGAGACTTGTGTTCCTGAAGACGGAGGTTGGCCCAGTTGGGCGGGGCTTAGTGTAATGACTTCGTTCTCCACTAGATGGCGCTGATTAGCTTACTGGGGTGGGTTGTCGGGGCGCTCGTTCGAATGCGCGCGTGCGCATGCACAAGAACGGTGACAATGGCGTCACCCAGCTACCTAGTCTCTAGTATCAGAATTCTGTTCTCTCTGATCAGCAGTCGCGCACCCGTCCTTTGTCTTTGGTTTCCGTCCACTCCCTACTTTTACACTGTCCATGACCAAGCCCCAGGCAGCACCTCCCTCCCGAGTTTTGTCTCAGATGCGGCTGTTTTTCCCGACTTTTACTTCTGAAGGACTGCGGCTTTGGCCCTTTCTGCCCCTCTGCGGGAGGGTCTCACCGAGCAATGGTCGAATGTTGGCTGCGCCCAGGAACGTTCGCAGGACTGTGCTGCTGCCGTCGTCCAGAGACTGCGGCCGGGTGCCAGCCTGCCCCAGAGAAAGTTCATGCAGTCGTGTAGCAGCAGAATTTCAGGGATTATGGCAAATCACAACACACATCTGGCACCAGGCTTCACCCCCAATGACCTTGTTCCAGCCCCAGTGAATGTGGTTGTTCTCTGGGGTCTGCTGGGGTCGTTGCTTTGGTGGGAGCTATACAGCCTCTATCAGATGTTCTCCCAGCAGGGGAACCGCCTCTCCCCTGTGGTCTGAAGAACCTGGACTTCACTCTGCTCCTGGGGATTCACCCTTCCCAGCAGAGCACCATCAGGTATTGTGCTGCAGAGTTTCAGACTCTGCACTCCCGTTTATAGAGTCTTAATGGAATTTAAGCCCTCTCCTTTCTCCATTCTCCCTTTTTAGTTCAGTCCCTGCAGCTGTTTCCACCTTTCCACTTTGTCTCCAGCAACTTTTGGCGTGGGGGGGGTGCTTTTCCCATATTCTCCCCCCACCCCTTGCCCCGTCTCCATCCTCTCTCTGCATGCAAAAACGGCTCCCTGCCCTCTGCAGCTTATCTCTCCCCCAGTTCACCACTCTGCGCTGCGTACCTGCTGAGTTCTGTGGTTCAGGATGTGCAGATTGTTGTGTTAATCCTCCAATCAGTTTTCTAGGTGTGCAGGATGGTTTAGTGCTGGTGTGGCAGTATTTCATGGATGCGAGACACACACGAAAAACTTCCGTGCTGTTCCGCCATCTTGGCTCCTCCTAGTGTTCTATAGTTTTCAGAGCGGAGGTTGACAGTCTGAAGTCAAGGAGTTGGCAGGGCCATGCTCCCACTGAAGCTTCTAGGAGAAGATCCTTCCTTGCCTCTTCCAGCTTCTGGTGGTTCCAGGATCCCTTGTTTTATGGCAACATAACTCCCATCTCTGCCTCTGTCTTCATGCATCTCCTCCTTGTGCTTCTGTATTTTCACACTGCATTCTTTTTATAAAGATACTAGTTAAATTGGATGAGAGCCCACCCTAACGGCAGCATCTGAACTTGATTTCATCTGTAAAGGCCCTATTTCCAAATAGGGTCACATCCACAGATAACAGGGACCAGACTTCAACATATCTTTCTAGGGGACACAGCTTAACTCCCTCAAGGAAATTGTAACCTTCTTGAAACCTAGAGTGTTTGATGTACCCCCTTAAGCAGTGTTTCCTAAAACCTTGAATAGGGAACAGGAATCCTTAGGTTCTTATTGAAATGAGGGTCTTATTGTCAAACGCATTAGAGAAACACTGTATCTATGTCCCTGACTTAAGATGCCGATTAGCATATTAAAGGCTCAGAGAAATCTTGCTATAAAGTATCTCGCTTAAATCATACTTATCTTCACTAGTTTTTTTGACCACAGGGACTTTCTCTGCTCCAAGTTTCCTCCGTTAACAGCAATGGAATATACTTTGGGAGAATATAGGCCCATTGAATGATACTTGTGCCATATGAATTGTCCCAAATGAGGTAAGCAGAATGATACGGCATTTAGTTGAGCAAAAAAATTTTTTTTTGGATAGCATGAAATGTGCCCTGTAGAATAGGAGCAGTTTTTAAAAGACTCAATTCTGAGTGCTACTTGAATTCAGCCCAGATTTGGAGGGAATGGCTTGAAGCCCTCCCCATGCTCCGTCCACTCACCTGACCCCTGAATGCCACCATGTTTGCTCATTTGAAAATGGGGACAAGCATATACATATCTTAAAAATGCACTGTACATAATTACTACTTGAGCCCAGCAGTTTAACCAGGAGAATCAATGAAGTCGGTACATCCTTATGCTCTTCTGTGCTTTCAATCACAATGATTTTAAATGAAGTGTAGAATGGTGAGGTGCCTGGGGAAAACTTGATTTTCTGCTTATATTTAAAGGAAAAGAATGGTGATAATTTTCTAACAATCAAAAAATCCTCTTTTTGATCCTTTCAACATCCTGTGAGTTCTTTCTGCATCTTTTTGCAAAAAGTTTAATCCCCAGTGGGCTCCTTGGCAAATTTGTGATGGGTGACTCCTTCCCCACTCTGTCCATTCATGTGATTTGAGGGCCACCAGTCCATTCCAGTCTAGTCTGGTCACTACTAGCACGGGCAACACCTGAGTAGGAAGGTCACTTTCTTGGCAAAAATGCCACATGTTACACTGCAAAGATGAATAAAAATGTTTTTTTGAATCAGGGGTCTGCCCTGGGTTACGATAGAGCTGGTATAGTTTGTAAAAATAGATACAATAGAGGGATATTTCATAAAAGGAATTATTTGTGTTTTTTTTTCAACGTTTATTCATTTTTGCGACAGAGAGAGACAGAGCATGAACGGGGGAGGGGCAGAGAGAGAGGGAGACACAGAATCAGAAACAGGCTCCAGGCTCTGAGCCATCAGCCCAGAGCCTGACACGGGGCTCAAACTCACGGACCATGAGATCGTGACCTGGCTGAAGTTGGATGCTTAACCGACTGCTCCACCCAGGCGCCCCGGAATTATTTGTTTTTCAAAATGTACAACTTGGGGGGTGTGAGGTTGGCTCAGTCGGTTGAGTGTCTGACTTTGGCTCAGGTAATGATCTCACAGTTTGTGGGTTTGAACCCCATGCTGCATCGGGCTTTGTGCTGACAGCTCAGAGGCTGCTTCAGATTCTATCTCAGTCTCTCTCTCTTCCCCTCCCCCCTTTCTCTCCCTGTCTCAAAAATAAATAAACATTAAAAATTTTTTTAATAAAAAGTATACAACTTGGAATTCGCTGCAAGTTCCCTTTGAATAGTAAATGCTCCTGCTGCATTTCAGCTGAGATTTAATTTACAGATATCTGATTTCTCTACTCTTTCTGGATCCTATCAGTAGATGTGGAGAGTCATTAAGAGCATGGGCTTTGACATCAGGCAGACCTGTGTTCAAATCCTGACTAACTGCACTCCTTGCATACCTGTAAGTTGTGCAGATGACTTACTCAGGGGAAGTAAAATGGGAATAATAACACCTACCCCAAATGGTTATTTTAAGGACTAAATGAGATAATGGTTTAAACAGCTTTTCCTGGTATGTAAAGCGTTTAGCTCTGTTCCCAGCATATGCACATAGAATGTTTATAAAAAGCTTAGCTAATCACTCAATAAGTTTAGTTATTATTACCTGCTACCTTATAATAATCATTTATGTCTTTCATTCACTTAAGAAATAGTTATTGAGAGTCTATTCCATGCCAGGCACCGTTGAAACTGCTTGGAATAGAGGAGAGAATAAACAATTTCCTGCCTGCCTAGGATTAGCTTTTGTTTTAGGCAGAGAGTGGCAATTAACAAATTAATAAGCAAATCGTATGTCAAATTAATAATAGTGATTCTAAGAATCACTCCTGAGAAAATTAAGCAGGATAAGGTAGGTAAGGCATGCAGTGTGTGTGTGGGGGGTGCTGGTGGGGGGATGGGGGTTGGGGTTGTGGGTTGTTATTTTTGATACAATGATTAGGGAAGGCCTCACCAATCATGTCATATTGGAGTAGACAGAAAGGAAGCGAGGAAAGAGCCTTAGGGAATAAGAAGCAGCAGATGCAAAGGCCGTGGGCTAGATTTGTGCATGGCGATGTCTGAGAAGCTGCAGGAAGTTAGCATGGCTAACTTTCCTCCCCTTCCAAGGGGAGGATACTGGGGGGTGAGATCAGAGGGAACCCCTAAGTCAGCTCAGGGGGGCCTTGTAGGACCCGGTGTGCACTGGGGAGTTTATCCTGCAGGAGATGGAGCCATTGGCAAGTTTTGAGCTTTTGAGAGGAGTGATAAGATCTGATTGTTTCCAGAGGACAAATCTGGTGATGCTGTTGAGAATATATTATATTGTGATATGAGTAACGATACGTATAAATTTAAATAATGGGCATAACTCTGTGAAGAAAGCGTTCTGTGACTGATTTCTTGTCTTCTCTCTCTAGCCCTAGTCTTCCCCATCCTATTGCGCACTCTTCTTTTGTATTTGCCCAATTCCCAGGGCAGCTAAATATCCTTCATGTTAAGGGTAGTGTCTTAACTTGGGACACCATGACAAAATACCACAGACTGAGTGGCTTAAATGACAGACATTTATTTCTCACATTTCTAGAGGCTGGCAGTCCAAGTTCAAGGTGTTGACAAGGTAGGTTTTATTCTGAGGCCTCTTTATTGGTTTGTAGACTGACCTCCATCTTCACTGTGTGCTCACATGGTGGATAGAGATGCTGTGTCTTCTAATAAGGACACAAATCCTATCATATCATGACCCTGTCCTTATGGCTACATTTAACCTTAATTGCCTTCATGATGACTCTTCCTCCAAATACAGTCACATGGGGGGGTTGGGGCTTCAAAATATGAATTTGGGGTGACACAAACATTTAGTCGGTTAACAGGAAAGAAGTGGCATATAAGAGTTTAGTTCTTTTTTTTAATCAAAGCTAGTTAACATATAGTGTAATAATGATTTCAGGAGTAGGATTTAGCGATTCATTTCTTACCTATGACACCTAGTGCTCATCCCAACAAGTGCCCTCCTTAATGCTCATCACCCATCTGGCCCTTCCCCCCGCCCAACACCTCACCAGAATCCTTCAGTTTGTTCTCTGTATTTAAGAGTCTCTTATGGTTTGCCTCCCTCTCTGTTTTTATATTACTTTTGCTTCCCGTCCCCTGTGTTCATCTGTTTTGTTTCTTAAATTACACATATGAGTGAAATCATATGATATTTGTCTTTCTCTGACTGACTTATTTCACTTAGCATAATACACTCTAGTTCCATCCATGTTGTCGCAAATGGCAAGATTTCATTCTTTCTGATCGCCAAGTGATATTCCATTGTGTATATATATACACACACACCACATCTTCTTTATCCATTCGTCAGTTGATGGACATTTGGACTCTTTCCATACTTGGAAGTATGGAAGTACTCTTTCCATACTTGGCTATTGTCGATAACACTGCTATGAACGTTGGGATTCATGTGTCCCCTTTGAATCAGCATTTTTGTATCCTTTGGATAAATACCTAGCAGTGCAATTGCTGGGCAGTAGAGTATTTCTATTTTTAATTTTTTGAGGAATCTCCATGCTGTTTTCCAGAATGGCTGAACCAGCTTGCCTTCCCACCAGCAGTGCAGAAGGGTTCCCCTTTCTCTGCATCTTCACCAACATCTGTTGTTTCCTGAGTTGTTAATTTTAGCCATTCTGACAGGTGTGGTTTTGATTTGTATTTCCCTGATGATGAGTGATGTTGAGTATCTTTTCATGTGTCTGTTAGTCATCTGGATGTGGATGTCTTCTTTGGAAAAGTGTTTATTCATGTCTTATCTATTTCTTCACTGGATTATTTGGTTTTGGGTGTTGAGTTTGATAAGTTCTTTATAGATTTTGGATACTAACCCTTTATCTGATATGCCGTTTACAAATATCTTCTCCCATTCTGTCTGTTGCCTTTTAGTTTTGCTGATTGTTTCCTTCACTGTGCATATGCTTTTTATCTTGATGAAGTTTCAATAGTTCCCTTTTGCTTTTGTTTCCTTTGCCTCTGGAGACATGTCAAGTAAGAAGTTGCTGCAGCCAATGCCAAAGAAGTTGTTGCCTGTTTTCTCCTCTAGGATTTTGATGGTTTCCTGTCTCACATTTATGTCTTTTATCCATTTTAAGTTTTTTTGTTTGTTTGTTTTCATGTTGTAAGAAAGTGGTCCAGGTTCATTCTTCTGCATGTCGCTGTCCAGTTTTCCCAGGACCACTTGCTGAAGAGACTGTCTTTATTCCATTGGATATTCTTTCCTGCTTTGTCAAAGATTAGTTGGCCATACGTTTGTGGGTCCATTTCTGGGTTTTCTATTCTGTTCCGTTGTGCCACTATTATACTGTCTTGATGATCACAGCTTTGTAATACATCTTGAAATCCAGAATTGTGATGCCTCCAGCTTTGGTTTTCTTTTTCAGCATTACCTTGGCTCTTCAGGGTCTTTTCTCATTCCATGCAAATTTTAGAATTGTTTGTTCTAGCTCTGTGAAAAATGCTGGTGTTATTTTGATTGGGATTGCAAGAGTTCAGTTCTTTTTAACCAGAATGGAGAGTACACTCATTTAGCTAATATCAAAATCCGCCACTCCTCTCTTAGGAGAAACCTAGCAATAATCACTGTCATTGGTCCCACTAAGGCATAACCTAGCAGAGTTGCCCTAAATATGATAACATCTACCAGGGGATTGACAGCTGGGGAGACCAGGATCACATTCCAAAGGCCTCTATAGGGATGGTTTTATCAGATTATATGTTTTACCCTTGTTTGTTTGTTTGTTTATGTGTAATTAACATGCCAGATTGCACTGAGGAGTTTTAGAAGGAGACCATCAGGGGCATCTCCTCAGCAGGCATTCTGCAGGTTGTAACGTGTACAGGGGTTCCTGCCTGAGGAGGGCTGAGCGGAGGCTGAAGTCCAGCCAGGCTCTTGTTGCCATGCCCACACCCTTATGGACCATGTTGGCCTGAAGGGTGCTATTACCTAATTCAGCTGCAGTTTCCTGACTACCAGAGTGTGATGGGACAGTGAGCAGCATCTTCTCTGTCCTCAAAAGAAATTTCTTTCCAACATGAGTATCAGAAATAGCTGTTGCTTCCCTTGGGCTGCTGGTTTGTTTCACATCATGGATATTTACAGCTGTGTCTTCCTCTTCCCATGGACTATGAGAAAACTTAGAATGAGGTTGGAGCCTTCCTGGCAGCAAGTTGATTTCATGGTAGGCATTCTAGATGCTACTGGCCCTTCCCACAGAGGATTCCTGGCCTCTTTGAGTGCTGTGGATGGGGCTGGGACACCCTTATAAATTTATTAATTTGAGAACATGTGTTATGCACTGCTCAGACTGGGTCATAATTGAGTTTGGGTCTGCTTAGGTTAGGGCAATATTATGACAAGTTTGCATTCATTCACAGGTATTTACTGAGTGATCACTGTGCTGGTCACAAAATAGGGGTGAAGAAGACAGGCTGGGGATTTATCCTCAGGAGCCTGTAGCTAATCAGGGAGGAGGCAGGTAAACACGTGACCAAGCTGATTAAAGTTTGGGACAGTGCCCTACAGGAAGCAAGCAGGGGCTCTCATGGAGAGTTACTGTGTGTGTGGTGGGGAGTAGGAGGTAGGAGGGGATGGATTAGGAGAGCTTCTAAAGAGCACAAATTTATTTATTTATTTATTTTTTTATTTTTGGGACAGAGAGAGACAGAGCATGAACGGGGGAGGGGCAGAGAGAGAGGGAGACACAGAATCGGAAACAGGCTCCAGGCTCCGAGCCATCAGCCCAGAGCCTGACGCGGGGCTCGAACTCACGGACCGCGAGATCGTGACCTGGCTGAAGTCAGACGCTTAACCGACTGCGCCACCCAGGCGCCCCTAAAGAGCACAAATTTAAATGTTATATGCTAAGTTCTGAGCTTGGTGCCCGACCCACGGTAAGCTCTCAATTCTCAAAAAGTGTTATTGTTATTATCAACTGTCACGTGTCCCTCATTACATGCTGTTCAACACACGGAGGCCAGAGGCACACGTTGCGAGTTCAAAGGGAGGCCGAAGCTTTGCAGATGTGCCGGCCACGGACAGTTGGGGAGCTTCGGTTCATGATAACTGGATGTGTCTTTCTCCTCCTTCCCTCTTGAAAGGCAGGCCTTCCTTGTTGGTTGGTACTAAGGGACGGCCGTACATCCCAGTTTGGGTTTGTTTGTCATTTGAGCCCTTTCTCCAAGCCATCATCCCCAAGCACTGATCTGTGGCACTGCCCCACATCTTTAAGGCTGTGTTTTCCTGACCACACATTTCAACGCATACCCACTCAGAACCAAATGCAAACAATTTTGAATTCGTATGGGAGCAGTGAATAGCAAAAGGCCCTTCCTTGCAGAGTTAATAATATTCCGTGTGCAGGAGAGTTGTCAGATGGATTAAAATATATCCCTTCTAACGTCATGTTTTCTATCATTCTCTGAGCTTCTGAACAGTCGGCCTCTCTAGTGGAAGAGGGAAGGATTAGGGCCTGAGGCTGGGAGTGTGGGTGAGTCTAACAAGTTGACTTCATGTTCCTAGGAATGATGCAAGGCCGCTCACGGCATACGAGCTAATCTTGCTCAAGTACTCAGAGAAGCAGAGGGTATCCATCTTGCCCACAACTCAGTGCCTTCCCTTGGTTACCTAAGGGAGCCCACTTACGACTCTATTACCCGGTAAATTAGGAGAGCGGTTCAGTCAGGTATATTTATCATGAAGAGAACTGAAGATAATTAATACACTGCATTGAATGCAAATTGCACCCACAGTACTTATCTCATTTCCAATTAGCACAAATGTTACAGCACTGCAGGCTTGTTATGGCTTTACCATGGGCTGGGTAATTAATTTCTGTGAGCCACATATCAGGCACCTGGTAATGCCGTTTATTAATAAATGTCACCCCAGGTATCGGTTTGTTAGAAGAGGTAAATAAATGGAATGCGCAGTTGTCTGCCCTGTGCGAATCTATTTTTACACCTCGCTGAATCTTTTCACTTGTTTGTTTATTGACTTGAGTGACTCCGGAGATTACAATGGCAAATAGAAGAAGATTCCCACCTGTCACGTGGCCTCGAAGAGGGGATTCCCTTTTCTTCCCCCTCGGGGATAGTCAGCTCGGTGAGTGGAGTTTGTCACGGGCCAGTTTGTGTTGCTTCAGAAAACGTTTTCCCAGATGAGACCCCTGGGGAGAATCAGAAAGCAGCGACACCTCTCGGCATCCCTGTCCCACCTGACAAGACTCTCTCACTTGACTCCTCCCCATCTGTGAATCTTGGAGGAGAGGAGATCTTCCAGACCTCCTTATTGGTGCCGCCATCCTGTCTCATCCTGGCCCCCTTTCCCTGCTCTGCTTCTCATTTGCACTCTTACTTCCTAAAAAGGGTTCTGGTCACCAACTCCAATGTGTGCATGGGGGCTGTTTCCCCACCCTGCCGAGCAGTCCTTGGACACCAGCATGGCGTCCTACAATTGAACGCAATTCTGGCACAATCTACGAGGAGACAGCGTTGGATTCCACCGGCTAAGGGCTCAGTCCCGCAAGACTTTAGATGCCAGGTGCAAGCCCAGCTTCTCACTTGTGCTTCTGACCGACCCACAGTAAATCAGAGGCTCCCATGACCTCCTTCCCCTCTGGACTTGATTAATTCGCCAGAGTGGCTCACAGAACTCAGGGAGATATGCGCTTACATTTATCAGTTTATTATAAAGGGATATGACAAAGGACACAAAGTAACATCCGGATGGAAGACATGCATGGGGCAACGTATTTGGGAAGAGTGTAGAACTTCCATGCCGTCCTGGCATCCCACTCTCCCCAGATCACCAATCACGTGTTCACCAACCTGGGAGCTCTCCAAACCCTGTCCCTTTGAGTTTTTTTTTTTTTTTTAATATGGATTCTTTTTTTAAAAAGTCAATTTTATTATTTATTTTGAGAGGGAACAAGCAGGGAGGGGCAGAGAGAGGGAGAGAGAAAGGATCCCAAGAGGCTCTGCATTGTCAGTACAGATCCTGATGCAGGACTGGAACCCATGAACTGTGAGATCATGACCTGAGCTGAAATCACGAGTCAGGTGCTTAACCGACTGAGCCACGCAGGCGCCCATGTCCCTTTGAGATTTTATGGAAGCTTCATTACATAGGCATGGTTGATTAAATCACTGGCCTTTGGTGATTGATTCAACCTCCAGCCCCTTCTCCTCCCTGGAGGTTGGGGATAGGACTGAAATTTCCAACCCTCTGGTCATGTGGCTGGGTCTCCTGCAAACCAGCCCCCATCCTTAGGTACTTTCTAAATGTCACCTCACTAACATAACAAGACACATGTTTATCTTCTGTCTTAGGAAAAGCTCAGTGCTAGAAATGGGGCCAAAGACCAAATATATATTTCTTATTATAAGTCACAATACTAGAGGTAACTAACCTGTGACATTGGGGACTCTATCATAAGGAGATGGATAGGACTTGGAAGTCTTCGATAAAGCTGGGTTATTGAGCAGAAGTCCCATATTTCTATGAATTTTTCCATATTTCTGACTTGCATCATCTCCCTCCATATTGGCAGGTGACATCAGATTTTTTTTTTTTTTTGTAAAAAAAAAAAACACTAATTAGCAGATTCTGACTGCATACTTACTATGGGTCAGGAAACTTTCAGAGCTGGAGGGTTATGGGCTCAAATTCCATTTTATCAAAGTTTTTGTGGTGATGTCAGTTTTGCTGAGTAAACAGTTTCCTGTTTTTGCCCTGAGCCACTGGGCACTATAATCAGAAATCGGCAATTTCCACCCTACATTTTGAATTTTGTTTCTTGAGGAATTTGTCCCTTGAGGGCCCTACTGGGAAGAGCCTCTGCGATCTGAGTTCATGCGATCTGAGTGAAGTGCTTGCCTCAGTGCCTGGTACCCAGTAACTTGGCTGTGACTAGTATGATTGTTTTATCAGCACTGGTGACATTGTCTCATAGGTTCCGACAGGGAGCGATCATCTGTTTAGCAGATATTTATTGAGCACCTACTATGTGCCAGGCACAGTTTTGGCACTGCAGATGAAACAGACAAAAATCCTGGTCCTAGTGAAGACAGGACATGTTCTACCGGAGACAGGAAATAAACAAGCTGATCAGTAGAATATATATAGTGTGCTAGATAGTTTGAGTGCTATAGAGAATACCAGGTAGGGAGAGGAGACTGAAAGTGGAAGGGGGTTTCAGTTTGGAGGTGTCAGCTTTATTTTAAAAAAAAAAATTTTTTTTCAACGTTTATTTATTTTTGGGACAGAGAGAGACAGAGCATGAACGGGGGAGGGGCAGAGAGAGAGGGAGACACAGAATCGGAAACAGGCTCCAGGCTCTGAGCCATCAGCCCAGAGCCCGACGCGGGGCTCGAACTCCCGGACCGCGAGATCGTGACCTGGCTGAAGTCGGACGCTTAACCGACTGCGCCACCCAGGCGCCCCTGGAGGTGTCAGCTTTAAATAGGGCCCTCAGGAAGGCCTCTCTGAGAAAGTGCTCTTTGAGCAGAGAGAGATACGAAGGAGGTCAGAGTTAGCTCCTAGATGCCTGGGGAAGGAGCCTTCTAGACAGAGGGCATAGCAAATACAAAGGCCCTGAGACAGGAGGAAGCCAAGAACCCCAAGGAGGCCAGCAAGTCCAGAGTGAAGTGAGTGGGAGGAGCTGGAAAAGAGGAAGTCTCAGAAGTTATAACTGCTGGTTGGGTAGGGCCTTGTGGGAGGTTCTGGGAACTTTGTAGTTTACTGTGACATATAGGGTATGGTAGAAAGATATTGAGCAGAGGGAGATGAGATCTGATTTGGATTTTAAGAGGCTCTCTCTGGCTGTCATGTTCAGAAATAGACCATAGAAGGACAAGGGCAGAAGCAGGGAGACCAGTAAGGAGATGTATTAGTTTCTTATTGCTGCTGTAACAAATTACCACAAATTTAGTGGCTTAGAACAACACAAATTTATTATTTTACTGGTCAGGAGGCCAGAGTCCTAAAATCAAGGTGTAAGCAAGACTGTGTTCCTTCTGGAGGTTGTACAGCAAAGTCCATTTCCTTGGCTTTTGCAGCTGCTAAAGACTGCCTGCACTTCTGGACTCTTGGCTTCTTTCCCTGTCTTGAAACCAGCAGGATGGCATTGTCATCTCTCTGTCTCTGACATCTGTTTTCATCGCCCATTTCCTTCTTTGACTCCAACCCTCCTCTTTCCCATATAAGGACCCATGTGATTAAGTTGGCCTCATCTGTATAATCCAGGATTATCTCTCTGTCTCAAGATCCTTAAATTGATCACATTTGTAATGTCCTTTTTGCCATGTAAGGTCTTCACAATTTTGGGGGATTAGGATGTGTTCATCTTCAGAAGGCCATTATTCTGACTACTGTAGGGGTTAGTGCATTTGTGTAGGTGAAGGATGAAGGTGGTTTGGGCAAAGGTAGTGAGAAGCAGTTGGATCCTGGCTATATATATCAAGCTGCCTCATATCTTGGGCCAGTTTCAGCATGGAAGCTTCCAGAATTCTGTGGGTCTGTGGCATAGGTATCCCCTTTTTCATTGTCATTTCAGCTGACTTGGGCCTATTTCTCATCCCCCTGAATCTAAGGAACCATAGACAGTTGTGGTGGGAAGGAACTTCAGAAGCTATCAAATCTCCTATTATACCTTTATAAATTCTTGCTTTGTCCTGGGCCCATTGATAACTTCTTGAGTGGTTTTTTACCAACTTTATATTCTTTTATTGATTCATTCAGCATTTCCTAGGCATCTGTTGAGTGTGCTGGTCTGTGCTATGTAAAAGTAGAAATAGAAAATGTAAGAGTCATGATCCTTATCTCTGGGAGATAGGGACCTATTTGCAACCTCTTTGGAAAGAAATCAGAGAACAATTTTAGAGCCAAATGTGAATGAGAAATGAAAAATGCAAGATTCATGCATCAATACCAAGGGAGTGAAGAATGTGGAGAGGCTTCTTGGAAGAAGTAACAACAGGTCATGTATTTTTAGTTTTCAGTGGGGACCCTGTCAAGAGAATTGCCAGCTTTTAATTTTGCTAAGAATGAACGTTAGAAAAATTCTTACCATCCCTATTGCTATCATTTTATAATAGGTAGGACATTTAAGCATCTGAGATATAAAAAGGACGTGATCTCAGAATAAAGGGGGAATCTCTTGCATAAAACATTTTTAGCTTTATAAAACCTCAATGCTTTATTTTTCTCATTTCATGAGAGTCATTGTGGATTGGCACACCTCAGCCTAGAGACAGAAGATTGTTTGGGTTGTTTATAGTTTGGATTTCTGACTTCATTGAACGTGACTCTCTCCTTGTATTTCTTTGGGCTCCGACTTCAGATGGCTGATGATCAGATGACCAGGATCTGGTGTCTTGCTTGTGGATATTCTTTATTTTTTTAATATTTATTTATTTTGAGAGAGAAAGAAGGAGGGGCTGAGAGAGAGAGAGAGAGAGAGAGAGAGAGAGAGAGAGAGAGAGAATCCCAAGCAGGCCCCACACTGTTAGCACAGAGCCTGATGGGGGCTCAATCCCACAAACCACAAGATCATGACCTGAGCTGAGATCAAGAGTCAGACGTTTAACTGACTGAGCCACCCAAGTGCCCATTGTAGATACTCTTGAACCTTGTCCTGCTACTGACTCCTTTACCAGAGGGAATTTGGGAAGGCCAAGGAGGGAAGAGAAATGAAGACCAGTTTGCACTGGGGCATCTGTGGCTATCTTGTGGTGAGCAAGTGGTTGGCCCAAGTGATAGTCTAATTCGACATGAAGATTTTGGGATATTCTGTGGGGTTCAGTCGTCATGATTTTGTTAGTTTCCCATGGCTTTTACAACAAATGACCGCAAACTAGGTGGCTTAAACAACAGAAGCTTATTCTCTTATAGTTCTGGAGACTGAAGCCTGAAATCAAGGTGTCAGCAGGGCCATGCTCCCTCTGAAGGCTCTAGGGAGCAAGGCTTCCTCACCCTTCTTAGCTCCTGCGGTTGGCCAACAATTCTTGGTATTCCTTGGTTCACAACTGCCATCACCACAGTTTCTGCCTCTGTCCTCCCACAGCATTCTCTCTGTGTATCTACCCGTCTGTATGTTTGTCTCCTCTTATAAGAACATCAGTCACTGGCATTAGGGCCCCTCTAAGCAAGCAACCCCCCATCTTAACTAATTATATCTGCAAAGGCTGTATTTTCAAATGATATCACATTCTGAGGTTCTGGTGGATTTGAATTTTGAGGAGACACCATTTTGGGCTGAAGGGTGTTCCTTCAAAATTCATATATTGAAGACAAGCCCCAGTACCTTAGAATATGACTGTCTTGGGGCGCCTGGGTGGCGCAGTCGGTTAAGCGTCCGACTTCAGCCAGGTCACGATCTCGCGGTCCGGGAGTTCGAGCCCCGCGTCAGGCTCTGGGCTGATGGCTCAGAGCCTGGAGCCTGTTTCCGATTCTGTGTCTCCCTCTCTCTCTGCCCCTCCCCCGTTCATGCTCTGTCTCTCTCTGTCCCAAAAATAAATAAACGTTGAAAAAAAAAATTAAAAAAAAAAAAAGAATATGACTGTCTTTGGAGATGGGGCCTTAAAGCACAAACTAGGGAAAAATGAAACATTGGAGTGGGCCCTGATCCAATCTGACTGGTGTTCTTATGGAGGTTAGGACATGCAGAGACAACCAGGGATGCCCACATGTGAGGAAAGACCACGTGAGGACACATGAAAGAGGCGGCCATCTTCAAGCTGAGAAGAGAGGCCTCTGGAGAAACCAAACCTGCCAGCACCTTGATCTTGGACCTTCAGTCCCCAAAATGGTGAGAAAATAAGTTTCTGTTTTTTAGCGCACTTAGTCTGTAATATTTTGTTATGGCAGCCTGGGCAGACTAATACAGACACCATTCCATCAGTCCCATGCCTGATAGCCTTTATTTTTAGCTTAGGCAACCCAGTGTATGATGGAGGGATTCCAAAGTGGATCTCCAGAGGTCTGTGCTTTTTGTTACCATTTGCTCCATATCTGTTCCTACGTATGGGATAGATGTGCGGTGCTTACAGGGTGGGCTGGCAAGGGAGGGGAGGGAATGGGTGCTTTGACACCAGATGCTGTGAGATGGCAGCACTCACATAGACATCCGAAGGCCATTGTCACTGGGCAGATTCTGCTTAGGTAAATTATGGATTTGCCACGTTGAGTGTTCTCTTTAGTCCCAGGTTCAGCAGCCATGTGTACATATTAGGGCCTGCGAGAGAGGGCTGGGGCGGGGGTCCTAACAGCACTGGTTTCCCTGCTCCCAGCCTCATTATGGCTCCCAAGGAACTCTGTCTGACCCAGGCCAGCCCTGCCCCCTTTCTGCACCCAGTAAACATTGCCGGTTTGCTTTCTCATGAATATGGATTTCCATCATCCCTCACTGTAGGGATAGATGTTGGGGGCAGAGCTGTTGATTACATTTTCAGCCAATCATGCCCATTAGCAGCGAAGAGCAATGGGCATTATGCCTCTTCAGTGAGGAGCCATTTGCATTTGGTTGGGCCCTGCTTTCTTTCTGAGCATCCATGGACCCTCAGCGCACTCAATTACTCCTGCATCCGGCTCTTCCTCTGTGATGCTCTTTTGCTTTCTAAGTGTCTTGATTGGATTCGCCAAATAGCTTGGTGCTAACTACAGCTGTTTAGCATATCCCTGGGTGGAGGGTGATAAGGACATCAGGGCTTGGGGTGGCTGAAACCAGCAGGAAGCTAATATCTTTTCCTTTCTCTTTCTGCCCACACCTCTCCCCACCACCCCTACTGAAAGAATCCCCAGTCGTGTGGAGGGAGTAGCCCCAGCAGGCCTGGAGGTACAGGCTGGTACATTTTGCATCTTTGTAGGTGGGGGAGCTAGAGGCCTTCATCCCAGAATTCCTTGTCCAGTTCCTGATTCTCCCCCTTGCTCCTGGGAATGTTGGTTTCCTGGCTGCTTTGGGGCTGGAGGGATCTCTGGGGTCTGGCCCAGTTAGATGCCAAGTATCCTGCACCACTTGGACTTCCGAGAAAGAGGCGGGGGGTACTTGGGCCTAAGCAGAGCCCATCGGGAAAGCAGTCTCCCCTTCTTTTGCAGATATTCCAGCGGAATCATCGGGCCATATGGGAAAAACGGAGGCTTGACCTGGGAGGCGGGCGTTTTCATGTCCTGTTCACAAATCCTGGCGATCAATAATGTGGGAAGACAATGGGAATGCCACAGGGTCTCTTTCTGTCTCTCGCAGGATCATGTTATTTTTAACCCCCTTCTGCTGCCTGTGGTCCTCTGGAAAGCCCGTCTCCAGAGTCACAAACGTTTGTTTGCTCTTCTTAAGGTTGAAGCCATTTTCCCTCCCTGCTCTGGGCATCGCCTGTGTGCGCCCCCCTACCCCCCCCCCCCGAGTTCTGCTGTGTTACTGGGGATGCCGTTTTGTTTTCTTTCCCTCCTTTGTGTTTGCCTCTTCAAGAAAATGAAAGTGAGCACCTGAGAGAGAGAGAGAGAGAGAGAGAGAGAGAGGAAGGCAGAGGGGGAAGACTGCGAGCACCAAATGATCTGAGAATGATAAAGGAAGGTTACCTGTGTGTTTGTCAACAAGACGAAATAAATAAGAGCAAAAAAAAAAAAAAAAAGGACAGCAGTCAAAGGCAATCAAATATGTATTTAATTAAAGCAAACATAAAAATAAAAGTTACATGTTGAATCAATAAACTGCACTTTTTTCTACATGCATTTTGAACAAGACAGATCAGAATCTTGCATGATGAAGACATAATGTGTCATAATAATTAGGAACACAGACAAAAGAACAGCTAATCAGCATGCAAATGTATGCAGTTCTGGTGATTCAGATGAGGCAGATTTCTACCTCTTTTTTGCTTGATTCATCTTCATTGCTAATCATCTGAAGGCTGCCAAATGTTCACTGACACTAATGTATTATAGGTCAAGAGAGGCAGGTCTTCACCTATTACCCCCCCCAAACAATATGCTTCCCTTCCCTGTTTCCTCTTCAGGATTTTCAGCAATCACTGCCAGATGCAATCAGACTCCTTGAATAGGAGCAACTGAGGCTTGTTTGTGGCTCGGATTCATTAGAATCAGGAGGCTGAAGAAAGGAATAAATTACTTAATTGCACAAAAAAGTTGCAGCCAAAGTGACGGAGAGAGAGACTGATTGTGTAGATGCGCATTAGGCCACTCTTGGAATGGGGCGTCTTAGAATAGCTAGTGGTTTGGCCTCACAGATTCAGACAGATTTGGGTGTCCTCCAAAACAGATGGCTCCACATACCATCTATTCTTCTCTTTGTCAGGTTTTACCATTTATTTGATCTTGGCCCCTCTCTGATGCTGGTTGTATTAGTTGTAACACAAATATGCATTCAGATCATATCCATTTAGTCTGGCCTCTCTCAACTTCTGTTCTTCATCTTTCTCTTTCTTTTTTCTTTTCTTTTCTTTCTTTCTTTCTTTCTTTCTTTGTTTTTTCCTTAGGAGATGGTCAAGTAGAATAAAACCCTTGCTGTCCACCTCCTGAATGCTCCTTCCCATGAAATGCAGGGCATGGGTGGGAAGTTTGCACGAGCCTGTGGTGCAGGGACGTGAGCCCAGCCTGAACAGAGGAGGAGGGAAGAGTTGCTTCAATGGGGCAAAGAAAGAAAAAAATAATAGTAAGTCAGTGTGTTTTCAAACCACTGGGATATCTTTCTGGCCTCGGACTAACAATCTGTTTAAAGAAAAAAAAACACACACACACTATGAACCAGGGCTGTTCACATAGAACCAAGGAAGAGGAAACAAAACCGTGCTGAAGAGCCTTGCAAATGCTTCCTCCCTTTCCTCGGACACTCTGCCATGGTGCCTCTGCCTCAGGCATTCTACTCAGGTTTTTGGTCATGTGCCCGACTTGTGGGTGGTCTTAAGGTCTCGAAGAAGTCACTTCACTTTCTCTCTGAGGTCCCTGCATTGCTCGTAGTTGTCCCTCTCCGTGTGTCTATGTGTGTGTATGTGGGAGTGGGCCTGTGGTTGGGGGGGGGGTTGTGTGGAAGAAAGGGTTGATAGAAGACAAGGGGCCCTGGCAGGGAAGAGATTGGGAGAGAAAGAATTATGATAGATTTTTATTTGCGGGGGGGGGGGGGCATGAGAGAGAGAGGGAGAGGGGGGGACTGTTCTGGAATTGTTGAAAAAGTGATGGGCTCAGTTGGTTTATCCAGCTGTGTTCTGTCACTTCTTCTCTCAACCTCCCTTTGCTCTTGCCAGTCAGTGTTCCCTCGCCCGACAGTCTGTTTCTCCAGATCTTTCCGAGCCTGGGTCGCCCCATCATTCAGGTCTCAGCATCCATCCCACATCCTCAAAGGGGCCAGCTCTGCCCTCCTAAGGTCAATTAGTGGTCACCCATCCACTGCCATCTCTACCTTGTTACCATGTTTTTATGTCCTTTATAGCTTTTAGTACTATCTGAAGTTTATTGTTATAAACACTATTTACTTATTTATTTAATTTTATTTACATGTATACTATCCGTTGTCTTATTAGAGGATAGGTTTTGTTTGCATTTTAGTCTCCTATCCTCAATGTCTGTACCCAGGTCTGGCCTTCAGCAGACATGCAATACCTATGTGTTGTTTAAAACAATTATTTCTGGAAACACATGTCGCCTAGACATCAAGTCACATTAACCGTCAACTCCAAGAGGTTCCCCAAGTTATTTATGGAGTCGTGATACTGTGGCAAATTTTGCTAGAGGCCAAAATGTGGGCCACTGGTCTCCTTTGGTTATAAAGATATTTTTCCCCTTTCCCCTTAATTGATGGGTAAGCCAGGTAGTGGCTTCTTGGAAAGAAAAGACATTTCTTCTTTTGAGTTCACGGTTCATCTTGTGTCCGCTTACTATGAGCTGGGAGTCCGCCATCTTTGTGGTTCTGTGCCAGCCTCTGGGTGGAAGCATGAAGGCTGGAGGTCTGGGTGATGTGAGGAAAGTGGGGAGGAGGAAGAGGAGAGCAGAGAAGGGGAGATGAGAAAATAAGGACATTCTAGACAAAGGAGGGTCAGAAGGCTCCTCCTCGGGTTGACATTGCAGACGTTAGACTCTGGAAATTAGAGACACTGCAAAGGACCCTCACAATAGCTGAAATGCTGAGTGGAGTGCCAGGTTCATCTCTATTAACTATATGGGCTAACCGCTTTCTTTTCCAGGAGCTGAATAAGCCGAGAGGGTCATGGGGAAAGGAGTTTCCTCCTCCGGTTGGATCGTGCCCTTTAAAAATTCTTATGTAGACCAAGGTTCCAGTTACTAAGAGTTGCATCTCCCACCCCTGAGCCCTATTCAGGGCTGGGTGTGAGTTGTAGCAGGGAAGTGAAGGAGAAGTCCTTGTCTGCTGATTTAGAGTATCACGTGGGCCATTAAAAAAAAAACAAAAACGAAACAAGTTCTTCTTTTTCTAGAACTTGCCATGACTGATATAAATGGAAATTAAATTCATCTTGGGGCTTGTTTTTCTTTCTCTGTCTTACAGTTGGAATGATTCCTTTCTCCCAGGAAGCTCAGCGAGGCATTTCCCAACGGCCTTGATCTCATTTCCAACTTCAGGGGACCCACGGGGTCACAGATTTACAGGGAGAGGAGCGGGGGGCAGGTCCTGAGTGAGCAGCTCAGCTCCGGGCATTTTAATTCCACATGGAGTTGGCAGAGAGAAGGCCAGAGCAGGCCCCAGACCATCTAATCCCTTATCGCGAGGACCCCAGCTCCATGCCAAGAACTCGACTTTTGGAGAATGGCAGTCTCCTTGGGGGAGGCTCTCATCTCTGCAGGAAGCCAGCAGGCAGAATGGACACCACCAGATAGAGCCTTCTGTAGCCAGTCCAGAGGCATCTGATTATTCAGTGGATGATTTTTTTTCTGGTCCAAATAAGCCTCATATCCCTTCATCAGAACAAAGCTGGGCTTTCCCACTCTCCGGCTGGCGGAGATAGCTGTCTTAGGCTCCTTGGAAAAAGCTCCATGGTTACCTTTCTTTCCCCTTTCCTTAGATCTTTTTGTTTGTTTGTTTGTTTTCTTTCTCATAAAGTAAGAAAGACATTCTTCTGTGCCTTGGCAGACAGCTGTCTGAGGTCCTTCCTCTACTGGGGTCTCACCGTTGGAACCCCCCCACCAGCCCCTCCCAGTCAAACAGGCCACAAAAGCTCCTCCTGCCTTGCCTTTCACACCGTGTCTGAGGGAAGGAGCCGATCTCTGCGCCAGCAAGTGAAACCTTGGCACCCTCTCAAAGAAACCTGAAGTGAGAAGGGTTCAAGAGGGAGGTTGCTTTGTGCCGAAAACCTCCCACCGCAGACTCCCCACCAGCTTGTCCGAGGGCCTCCTGTGGGGGCACCGGAGAGGTGGGAACTTGGTGGAGATTGTGTCCGCCCTGGCTCCTTTCACCATTGCTTTAACTTTAAAGAACCTGAAGTAAAAGATTCCCATGGGATAAAGGAGAAACCCAAGCCCACTCCCCTCCCGTCCGTGCCTGCTCTGGATTGGAGATTTCAGTCTCAAAATGCCTCACTTCCCCTAACCACCAAGTTAGTTCACTGACCCTCTACCTGGAAATGCCATAACCGAATGGCCTCTCTGTTCATGTCTCAGGTTAATGTTTCTTTAGCACAAATACACATTTATTGTCAGACGCCGGGAATCAGATAATTAAATCACCATCCTGTTGGAGTCCAGGAGGCAAGAGAGACATGTAAAAGATTAACTTTCAGTCCAGGGTGATGGGTAGCTGGATGTCTCTGGCTTAGCCTGGAAGTTCCCAGGCAGAAGCTCTTCCTGCATTGGACCTGCTCCATGTGCTATTGAGGTTATTAAAGGCTCTTGATCCTGGTGACCCATGGCCCCACCTTTCTCAGACTCAGGGGTAGGGAAATTGGCAATTAAACCCCAGTTGGTGTGACTATTAGAAGAACAGAGAACCACCCTGAACCTCTTCTCATTTCACTCGTGCAGGGTGGTGACCAGTTCTGAAGGCAGAGGAGGAAACTTCCATGATGTCATGGGAACAGGTGCTACTATCCACTATTGCCCCTTTTCTTGAAAAAGGTGAATAGTGAAGCCTCCATGTTTTAAATGTCTAACTCTTGAGTTCGAATGTTTTCTTTCTCCCCTGGGAGGAGAACTTTTCATGGCATCAGCAGCTACGTTCAGAATTAATTGCCAAAGAGAGAGGAGATCACATCTCTGTTGAGCAGTCGTTCACAAGCCAGGGAAACTACAGGAAGAGTAGAATCAGAAGGTACATTGTATCTTGGCACATGGAAGAAGGAAACAGAGAAAGATGGTGGTAATGGTTGTCTTTTTTGTCATTTGAAGGACAAATAAAGAGAGAAATGAGCATTTAGATATTGCTTGGCCCATGGTAGAAGGTGAAGAAGTATCCCTCTGTGGGTGCTAATGTCCTGGCACAGGAGACTGATGAACTAAAGTCTCTCTGGTTTTCTTTTTGTTGTTATTTATTTATTTATTTTGAGCGGGGGGAGGAGGGGAGGGGCAGAGAGAGGGAGAGAGAATCCCAACCAGGCTCCACACTGTCAGCACAGAGCCCAATGCAGGGCTTGGTCTCATGAACTGTGAGATCATGACCTGAGCTGAAATCAAGAGTTGGACACTTACCCGACTGAGCCACCCAGGTGCCCCAAAGTCTCTCTGTTTTGATGATATGTGGAGGGTCCATGCCTAAGAAGAATGTTGGACTTGATGAACTCTAGGCCCCCATTCTTTTGTTTTAAAATGTTTTTATTTATGTATTTATTTTTGAGAGAGAGAGAGAGAGAGTGCAAGCAGGGGAGAGGGGCAGAGAGAGAGGGAGACAGAGAATCTGAAGCAGGCTCCAGGCTCTGAGCTGTCAGCATAGAGCCTGATGCGGTGCTCAAACTCACGAACCATGAGATCATGGCCTGAGCCAAAGTCGAACGCTTAACCGACTGAGCCACCCAGGTACCCGCCACCCACCCCCAACATTCCACTCTTCAAGTTACACTTGTCTATAAGGTAATCAACATCATTGACTGTGTGCCCCTTCCATGCAGGAGGTGGTGCCCCTCCCGGCTGCCAGTATCTACTTTGCTCTAGTTGGAATCTGAAAACTTGGGCCAAGGAAATGAAAGCGATGTGGGAAGAGTATTGGATGGTGGGGTCAAAGCCATTTTAAGTTCAGCGTGGGCAATTATTCCTTGAGCAACTACATGTTACGGGCCTGCCCCAGTGCTCATGTGGGGAGGTGGGGATGAAGAAACTGAGTGGGGGCTTGCAGAGGGCCTCTGTGATGAGGCCGGACAAAGCTGGAACAGGGCCTCTGCACAGGAGACCCCACAGTCCTGGGGTTGCTCCTCGTCTGTTAATATCTTGGGGTTGGTGGGCTCAGACAGGCAGGGCTAGCCGCCTACGTAGGGAAGTTGGTGGTGTTGCTATTATTTGGTTTTGAAGGAGGCCATGACTTTTGTGGTAAAACAGAGGTGTAAAAGGCTGCGGTCCTTTTGTGTGTGGCCACAGCACTACATCACCCTGCAATTCTCTGAAGGCTCCTAAGGAACTTGTGCCGGCACATGAACTCATGGCCTCTCTCCTGGCCTCCTCCCTCACTGCCCGCCCAGGCCGCCTTTGTTTTGACATCTTTTTAAACTCTCCTCTCCATGTTTCCTGTTTTCATGGATCTTCCCCTTCTGCTGTATTTTTCCTGTGTCTGTTTGGTCTCCCAGATGTTGCAGCCACTGGTTATTTTGGTAGCTATCTGGTCATCACAAGATCTACAAAAAAAAAAAAAAAAAAAAAAGACAATGGAAAAATCCTATATTGGAAAAAAATTTCCATACATGAGTCCTGGGTTTCATGATGGGCCACCACGATGTTTCAGATGCATAGCCTGAGTGTTGTAATGACGGAGCCAACCAACTGAGATGCAGTAAATTCAGTCAAAATACCCACAGTTCTTTCAGATTGTGCCACTTCCTTGGAACCCATTGCAGCCGCAAGCACGAAGTTGGCGCTCACTGAACGTTGGCTGAATTAAACTTGTTAAGCACCGGACCCTCCCTGGAGAGATATTTTTAGGTGTCACAGCTCACAGTCCTTTTTACCATTTCTCCACGAGCTGTCATGTAGAAGAAAATGAACGGGTACAGCAATCCGGTCAATGATGGTGGAGGCCATGCTTGTCTGTATACGCGAAATAAGAGAAATCCCACAGAAGACATATGTTGCTCCGATGGGGACTCTAATAGATCTCTGGCACCAGGACGGCCGACAGTGCCTGAGAATTTGGCCTGAGAAAGGCCTATAGGAAGAGTCTCATTAGTTAATTCAGTGCGGGCCAGATCCTGCAGGTAGGGAAACTGTTTCCTCAGACACCATTCAGTCAGCGACGCTGCAGGTAGTTGTGGTGGCACAGCAGGGCCGTGGATTCCTCCCCGTGAGGAGGGGTGTTTTCTCTCTGCCCTGACCACAGACCGTGTTCCTGTCCAGAAGACCGACTTCAGACGGGGGGACGGTACAACTTGCTCTTCACATCTCACTCTTGCATACCTGCCACGGGGCAGACCTGGCATGATGTGTGACTGCTGACAAAAAGGACACACGTCTTTCAGTGGATTTTCCCAGCACTCCACAGATTAGGTAGCGGAGGCATTATCCTCTTGCTTGGTTGGGCTGAATCTTAGGGCTCCAAGGGGCCAAGAGGAAGAGCTGAAAGAGTAGGAGGTAGAAAGCAGGCCTTGGGCGCTCTCACCATGTGTCTTCCTGTTTGTGGCCACCTTACCCCACATTCAATCCATGGAAAAGTCTTAGGGACTCTACCTCCTAAACTATTTCTCAAATTCATTGTCCTCACCCCCCCCCCCCATTCCACAATCATAGGTGACTCTTAGCTAAGCTGGTAGTTACACATTTGAAGAGAAAAAGCTGTTCCAACGTTTCTATTGTGGATGGGTGTGGATCTTCAAGTTGCTACAAAGAGACTGGGAAGGGGAGCCTGTCAAGAGATCTGCACACTTCCTGTCGCATTTGTGACCTAAGTTCCTGGTATTTCCGTCATTACACGGAGATCTGTATTTTCTTTTTTTTTTTTTAATTTTTTTTTTTTTAACATTTATTTATTTTTGAGACAGAGAGAGAGACAGAGCATGAACGGGGGAGGGTCAGAGAGAGAGAGAGAGGGAGACACAGAATCCGAAACAGGCTCCAGGCTCTGAGCAGTCAGCACAGAGCCCGACACGGGGCTTGAACCCATGGACAGTGAGATCGTGACCTGAGCCGAAGTCGGATGCTCAACCGACTGAGCCACCCAGGCGCCCCTGTATTTTCTAGAAGTAAGAAGTTGGATTGGTGGAGTGAATGTTGTGAATAAAGGGAATAGCCTGATGCATCACCTGTGTTAAGGGCATAAGACTTAATTCACCCCCGTGGTGGTTGTCTCGTGTTTAGTGAAAACATCCTTGCACATACTCTCCATATACACAGGAGCCTTAAATTCATTTGCGGAATAATCAACCTCAGTGACTTATCCTGATATGTTGAATTGTCTTGTGAGGTGCTCAGGGTGAGGTTTTGGGGTGAGTATTTATTTGTTTTGGTTGCTTGATTTGCTGCAGTGTCATGAAAGGTGTCGCTGTAGGAATGTTCTTCAACTCTTTTCCTATGTTCCTGTGATGCTTTGTATTGTATATCAGGGACATTTTGGCAATAAGGAGGACTGGTTTTCCAATCATGACTGGAAGACCCTTGCCGGAGAACCTTAAGAGCAGGATTGAGAGCTCCTGGGCTCCAAGGGGGAAGCAGAAAGAAAATTCCTCACATTTCAGGATGTTAATAATAGCAGTGGCATTTACTGAGGTCAAGACCCTGTTCGAAGTTCTTCAGATGAATTGCAAATCACACCTTTAATCTTTACAACCACCCCATGAGGTAGACTCTATAATTTTCATTTTATGGATGAGGAAACTGAGGCACAGAGAGGCTGATTAACTCACCCAAGGTCACACGGGTGGGTCCACATTTTGTCAAATTTGGGAACACCTCTATTCAGGTTTTCTCATATATGATTTTTAAATATGTTATGAAGTGACTTTAAGAGTATCCGTGGGAGCCATTCTGACACTCGGTTCGCAGTGAGCACACCAGGGATTGCAAACCACACAAATATATTCCCACAAAACCCAGACTCCATGTGTCACCAACTTGGCTTTCACTTGGTTGAGTCCCCAAAATGCCTGCAGCCACTCCTCTACCACCTGGGGGAAGGTTGGAATGGAGTCAGAGTAGAAAGAGGGAGATGTCTTAACTGACTCTTACTTCCTAAAACAGCTTACTTTTGCAAATTTTATAAAAACGTGATCGCATCAACTCATTGCAGTGGTCTCTCTCGAGGTCTTTGAAGTGGTCGGCGTGAGGGAGGGGCCCCGAAACTTGCACTCATTAGCCTTACAATAAATTAACCCCTGATCACGAGATAGGCACAGGATTTATGTCCTCACACACGTGCACATACAAATGGTAGCCGGGCGCAGGTCTCGTGCCTGTCTTCCGCCGCCAATCCAATCGAGTATTACTGTGACAGGGAGAATACCTCACTTGGAGATAATATGAAAGGGCTACATTTGAAATGCTTTGTGGAGCTGAGGCTTGGGTTAAATGATTTCCCCACCCTACCTTTTCCTACAACAGCCCTGTTAGACGGGGATCATTAGCCCCACTTTGTGCACGTGGGGGCTGAGGCTCAGAAGAAGTGCACAGGGGAAAGAACCAGCTCTGACAGTCACTTCTACTGTAGGAACTAACGATGGCCTCTTTAAAAAGCACGAATAAGGATCATGTTTCATGGCCTCAAGAGGATGGAATAGCAAAGAGCTTACTGCTCCTTAGGGGAAGTTAAGCACATAATGATAGGTTGTTGCATTGGTTGGGATTAGTTTTGGCTGTGAGTGGCAGACAACCCCTAAATAGCAGTGGTTGAAATCACATGGATATTTATTTCTCACTCATGTGAAGGTCAGGTAGCTGGTCCACCATCGTCAGCGGCTAAGTTCCTTTTGTGGTATTACTCTGCCATCCTCAACAGGGGACTTCCAAGTCATGACCCAAAGTGGCTGCTATAGTTTCAATCATGAGTTCTACATTCTAGCCGGCAGAAGGAGTAAAGGACAGAAGCAAGACAGCCTTTTTTACAAGTACCCCTACTTACTGAGAACTTTGTGTATATACACATGCATGCAACTTCTACCCCTATCTACAATCCCATTGGCCAGGACTTTGTCATATGGCCACACCAAGATGCAAAGGAGACTGGGAAGTGTAGGTTTATTCTGGGCAAGCATGGATGAAGATAAGCGCCGTGGGATAAGGGTAGAAATGATATCGGGCACAGCTCGCACAATTGTCTTGTGCTGTATTTCATCATATTATGCTTTTGATGGTCTCAAGAAGATTTCATTCTCTTTTAAGGCAGGAGTTCTGTTCTATATTTATCACAGAATCATAGATATTTCCGAGTGAGAGAGGTCCATATAGATCATCCAGTTCAGTGATTTTCAAACTGCTTTTTGTCAGTATATTTCCTTTTTTTAAAAGAAATTCTTATGGGGCCCTGATATGTGCTTTAAAGGCAATATATTGTTAAAATAAATGTCTTAATTTCTGAGTTGTAGCGTTTTCTTAGTTTAGAATCAGTCAAAACTCAAGTTAAAGAATTGAAAGTATCTGATGTGTTAATATTTGATACATGATACATATGAGGGTGTATTTTCCGCTGGCATATAAATAGTTTTTAAATCCACTTTTAATGATGAAATTCAATACAATATTTTCAGAACACCTTCAAACTTGAGCTTGAAAATGACCAGTCAAACCCAAACTTCTTGCACAGCAAGGATTGTGAGGCTTAAAGTGGCGAAGTGATTTGGTAACATCCCAGAGCTAGGTGGTGGCAGAAGTAGGCTAAAATCAAGTTTGTGAGTCAAGGAGTTTGGGCTAATTTCCAACATGGTGCCAGGTGCCAAGTACTTCTTATTAAATCTGTCTATATTGCCTAGGAGACTGTTGGGTACAGAGAGGCCACCTGATACATATTTGTTGTAAGAGAAAGACCTTTTCTTAATGATGAGATATGTCCAAACAAGGAGTGTAGAGACCCTTAGGGTCACGGGGTCATTATTTAAGATGGAGGGAATGACAATATCTAACAGCTGTTTGGTTCTTTCTCTCTTTACAGGGTGCTTTTATATACCTCATCTCATTTAATTCTTTCAAAGAGCGTTTCAACAATTAGGGCGTATATTATTCCTATTTTATAGATGAGAAAACTGAGGCTGTTGAGTGACTTTGCCCAAGAACACTGGGCAGGTGAGTGATGGAACTAGGAGTTACATTTCCAGAGCCACATTTTCTGAGTCCAAATCCAAATCTCTCTTCCTAGTTCTCACTGTGCTTGTTGAGTTTTTCATGCACTTCTTGCCTTTTCCTGCGTTGCACCTCTTTGGACGATACCATTCCCACTGTAGTCTATGGAGTTATGTTCCAGTCTATTTACATGACCTATGATGTGAATGGCATCCTTACAACAGGGAGGGGGTAAACCTTGCCCCCATCCCCACCATTTAAGTCCTGCCTTCCTCACTCTCCCTGGCTTGGTACAGGTGGGGCTTAGAGTCCTCACTAGCCAGTGCGTGTATTGCAGTGACAAGTGCAGTTGTGGGCTGAGCTCAGATCTGAAGCCAAAAGAGCTGGGTTTGAGTCCTACTTTCATCATTAACTAGCTATGTGGCCTTGGGTAAGTCCCTTTTCTCTCTGAGCTGTCTGCTCAGTAAAATATGGTAAAACATTTATGGTTATGTTAATCATTATATGTATCCAGCTCTGTATCTCTAGACAGCATTGTTCACATGCTGTATGTACCCCACCCTGCCAGCTTCTGGAGGGCATAGGTGCTGGGAGTAGTGAGTAGGGAGGGATGCACATTGGTGGGGTTGGCTGATTTGCCCTCCATGTTAATAGACTCAGGGAATAATCCTGAAATACCATGCTGTTTCTCCCAGTATCTCATGATCACTATGGTTATTGATTTTGATGCTGTTCTTGGTGAAGGCTGGACCTAGCTGATTGGCTCCTGGCATGTAGAATACATTCTTCTTAAAAATTTTTTTTAATGTTTATTTATTTTGGAGACAGAGAGGCAGAGCGTGAGTGGGGAAGGGGCAGAGAAAGAGGGAGACACAGAATCTGAAACAGGCTCCAGGCTCTGAGCTGTCAGCACAGAACCCTACGCGGGGCTCGAACCCATGAACCGCGAGATCATGACCTGAGCTAAAATCGGATGCTCAACCAACTGAGCCACCCAGGTGCCCCTAGAATACATTCTTTTAATCCTTATTCATTCAACAGATACTTATTGAGTGTCTCCTGTGTGCCATATGTATTCAAGGGGCTGGGGATGATACCGCTCTACACAAAATTGATCAAGTCCTTGCCCTCAAACAACTTATAATCCTGTGGGGGAGAGGAAAGAGACCAGAGGCAAAGAAACACAAAAGTATGTAATACAATATAAGGTAGTGACAGTTTCTCTGAAGACAATGAAGAAGGGCAAAAGGTTAGTTAATGAGGGGTGAGACTGTGTGTCTATGTTTGATGTGTGTGTGTGTGTGTGTGTGTGTGTGTGTGTGTGTGTGTGTGCGCGCGCCTGTGTGAGTATGTGTGGGACAAGGGGACAACTTCCCTGAGAAGGAGATCTGAATTAGAAGAGTGAACTATGTGGTTATCAGAAGGAAGAGTTAAGTTCCTATGTTCTTGGGAAATGTTTGGTTGATGTTAAATAAATAATTATTCATGGATCTTGGGCCAAGTCTGTTCAAACTCCACTTTCCCTTCCCATGGACCCCCAAGTCCAAATGGCTCCAAAAGGGCCTTTCCAGCATGAACCTCACTCTCTCCTTCATCTGAGTGTCTCACTGCCTCCTACGCATCAAGTCATTCTCATCACTCTGCTTTAGCCTGGCCTGTGAGGGTCTCTTTGCCATGACTGCTCCATGAAGTCTTCTCTCATGATTTCTTGGGTCTCTCCTTTCTGGGCATTTGTATTCTACTTAAAGCCTACGCCTCTTTGTTTGCACATACTTTGTTTCATTCATGTTTTTTGTCTTTGCCTCTTCAACTTCAGCTCAGTAGTTTGGAAGTGAGCTGTCTTAAACTTCTTCTGGATCCCCTGTGGGATCTCTTGGTGGAGACTGGACCTTCTGCCATGTGAAGTCCATGGCAGGTGATCAATAACCTTTGGATATCGATTAATTGAAAAATTATTTTCTCCCTGGATAGAAGGGATTGGAGGTAAGCCGGGTGTGATAAGTTGCAAACGATGGCACAAATTCCTCCCATCAGGATGTGATGCCCATTTCCTCAGCCCTTGAATCTGAGCTTGTCTGGTGAGGTATTTTGACGAATAGAATGTGGTGGAAATAAAGTTGTACAAGTTCTGGGTCTAGAAGCCTTGTAGCTTTTGATCTTGGGCTGGAAATGCTTCCAGCACTGAACATGCCAAGGCTAGCCTGGCAGAGGGCAAGAGGCCACATGAAGAGGGGTCTTGGCCATCCCAGCTGTGGCCCCAGATATGAGAGTAAGCCTAGCCAAGAACAGCTGAGCCTGGTTCAGCCCAGAAAGATCACCCAGCTGAGCCGGGCCCAAATTGTCCATCCACACAATTATGAACTTAATGACATGGTGGTTGTTTTAAGCCACGGAGTTTGGGGTGGTTTGCTCTGTAGCACTGAATAACCAATATATTCTGAGACCACTCTGGTAGCAAGGCAGAGTGGTTCTAGAAACAATGCCTTGCAGTCATATAATACATTCATTATGTACTTCAAGCCTTTTTCTTGTTCATCACTTCATTGAATTCTTAGAGAACCTTTTTGAGGAGATAGGCATTTGTTACTGTACCTATTTTACAGATTAGGAAAGCAAGACCTAAGAGAGGTTGCCTCAGACATGCTATCTGGAAGAGCATGGAGGGCTAGTGCTCAGCCTGCTGTCATTCAGAAGTCCCAGGACACATGGTGGCCTTCCCTGTTGAGGGTGGGTTAACCCTGGGGGCAACAGCCTGAGGTAGACAAAGAAAGCTGAGACCTGAGGGCCGCACTCTGAGGCTGTCTGTTCTAATGAGCCTGGCTACCCCAGGCTCCTCTGACCTCCAAGTAGGCAGGTTGTATAATGAGAAACTCATAATGAGGCTTAGCAAGTCCTTGTTTTTTCCAGAGTTGCTATGAGCCTCTGCTTTGCTGCTGGATTAGGCTGCTTGTGAGGGTTTCTAATTCGGGGTCTTAATTTTTGTAAAGCGTGAATTACAAGAAGTCAGAAGAATGATGCAAAGAGCATTTAATAATGCACATTCACAAAAGAAGTGGTGTAACTACATTAATTAGGCAAGTCTTGCGTAAAGATGCAATGTAATTATATATTTGAGACAGTTAATTAGGGAGCTACTTGGAAATTTCAGTGAATATTAAGGTAATTATACATAAATACTATAACCATTAAGACTGCACCCATAATGAAAGCAATAACTAATTACATAAATAACAGCATACTTATGTTTTTACATTACCAACACCTAACAATGCTTCCTCTTCCCCGCCTCCCTTCACCATGCAAATGACAAATCTTCCATTTTTAACTCAGATATTCTTGCAAATGGTTGGAAACAATGACCTTTCTTTTTCTTTCCTCTATTTTGACAAATCTGGGCCCACTGTGGGAGCTTTCAGGGACTGGACGGAAGTGTGGGATGTGAGGGTTGGTCAGTACTGGCTGACTCCACCTGAGTGGTTGTGGGCAGGAATAAACCATGGTCAAACGGTGCAGTGGCTGGAAAGGGGCAAGTCAGGACCATGGACAGAGTCAAGGTGTGCGCTTGGAAGACCTGGCCAGCCCTGTCCATCATCAGTCGCACCACCTCAGAGAAGTCACTTTGTGTCTCTGAGCCTCAATTTCATCATTTTATACCAAATGGGGATGATAGTAATCCCTGCCTCCCAGGGCTATAATGGAGACCAAACATAAAACTGTTAAATGCTATCTTGTATAACTGGTTGAAGTTTGCCTTTAAGGCTCCCGATCATTGATCTCTGTGCCTTTTGTTTCTCCAGCGTATCCCCTTCATCTTCAGGGCTGTCAGATACCCATCAAGCTGCCTATACTACCCTCCCAATTAAGAACTGCTTTTGTGAAAAGGTCTGGAACTCATTCACACTCAAGTGTGACTGACTGACGACTTAAAGTGCTGAGAGGGACTGGGAGTGTATTTGTATTTTTTTTAAATTTATATATGAAATTTATTGTCAAATTGGTTTCCATACAACACCCA
>NW_024412426.1:4888813-4907407 GCF_014898765.1 Herpailurus yagouaroundi
ATACAACACCCAGTGCTCATCCCAAAAGGTGCCCTCCTCAATACCCAGTTCTCAACAGTCTCTTATGCTTTGGCTCTCTCCCACTCTAACCTCTTTTTTTTTTTTTCCTTCCTCTCCCCCATAGGTTCCTGTCCACATAAGAGTGAAACCATATGGTATCTGTCTTTCTCTATATGGCTTATTTCACTTAGCATCACACTCTCCAGTTCCATCCACGTTGCTACAAAAGGCCATATTTCATTTTTTCTCATTGCCACGTAGTATTCCATTGTATATATAAACCACAATTTCTTTATCCATTCATCAGTTGATGGACATTTAGGCTCTTTCCACAATTTGGCTATTGTTGAGAGTGCTGCTATGAACATTGGGGTACAAGTGCCCCTATGCATCAGTACTCCTGTGTCCCTTGGATAAATTCCTAGCAGTGCTATTGCTGGGTCATAGGGTAGGTCTATTTTTAATTTTCTGAGGAACCTCCACACTGCTTTCCAGAGCGGCTGCACCAGTTTGCATTCCCACCAACAGTGCAAGAGGGTTCCCGTTTCTCCACATCCTCTCCAGCATCTATAGTCTCCTGATTTGTTCATTTTGGCCACTCTGACTGGCGTGAGGTGATACCTGAGTGTGGTTTTGATTTGTATTTCCCTGATAAGGAGCGACGCTGAACATCTTTTCACGTGCCTGTTGGCCATCCAGATGTCTTCTTTAGAGAAGTGTCTATTCATGTTTTCTGCCCATTTCTTCACTGGGTTATTTGCTTTTCGGGTGTGGAGTTTGGTGAGCTCTTTATAGATTTTGGATACTAGCCCTTTGTCCGATATGTCATTTGCAAATATCTTTTCCCATTCCGTTGGTTGCCTTTTAGTTTTGTTGGTTGTTTCCTTTGCTGTGCAGAAGCTTTTTATCTTCATAAGGTCCCAGTAATTCACTTTTGCTTTTAATTCCCTTGCCTTTGGGGATGTGTCGAGTAAGAGATTGCTACGGCTGAGGTCAGAGAGGTCTTTTCCTGCTTTCTCCTCTAAGGTTTTGATGGTTTCCTGTCTCACATTCAGGTCCTTTATCCATTTTGAGTTTATTTTTGTGAATGGTGTGAGAAAGTGGTCTAGTTTCAACCTTCTGCATGTTGCTGTCCAGTTCTTCCAGCACCATTTGTTAAAGAGACTGTCTTTTTTCCATTGGATGTTCTTTCCTGCTTTGTCAAAGATGAGTTGGCCATACGTTTGTGGGTCTAGTTCTGGGGTTTCTATTCTATTCCATTGGTCTATGTGTCTGTTTTTGTGCCAGTGTATTTGTATTTTTAACAGGAAGCAAAATCTCCCTGAAAACCACTGACCTACTGTTTTGTAGAATTCCCAGTCAACAGTAGTTAATGAAATGTTTGGGTAGGAGCATTTCTGGAGAGTCCTGATATCTCACCATGTGGGCATTTTCTATACCACATGGGAAGGGCCACATAGAGTGGTAGGTAAGATCAGACTGAGAAGTCTGAGATATCTGGGTTAGCATCTTGGCTCTACCACTAGAAAACTACTTAGTTCCTCTGATAATAATACAAATACTAGCATTTATTGGCCAGTTACTGTTTTTAAGGTAATGTTTTACATGTATTAATTAATTTAATTTTCATAGCCATCCCACTAGGTATATCCCATTATTGATCTCACCTTGTAGGTGAGAAAAGCAAGGCATGGAGATGTTAAGTAACTTGTCCAAGGTGACATAGATATTAAGTGGAGGAACCTGGATTTGAATCTCAACACTTGGTTCTATAGCCTGAGTTCTTTTCTCTATGATATACATTTTCTCTTCAGATGCAAGATGATGCCAATTGTATCTACTGCATGGAGCTGTTGTTAAGGGTTACATGAAATAGCCCAAGGTAGTGTGATTAGGTCAGTGCAAGTACACTGTAAATATTGTATCCTATTGAAGTTTGCCTCTTAGCCTAAATGTCAGCAAATACGTATTTCTCTGTTTTTTTAATTAATTTTTTAAATGTTTATTTATTTTTTTTGAGAGAGAGAGACAGAACATGAGTGGGGGGAGGGACAGAGAGAGAGGGAGACACAGAATCCAAAGCAGGCTCCAGGCTCCGAGCTGTCAACACAGAGCCCAGCACAGGGCTTGAAACCACAAACCGTGAGATCATGACCTGAACTGAAGTCGGACGCTTAACCCACTGAGCCACCCAGGTGCCCCTATTTCTCTGTTTGGCCCGTCTCTTGGCAAGTCATAGTCTCTCCAATGCTCATTTCCCACTATCTTTCGTTATTTGCCACTCAGTCAATTTCTCATCAGGTGGTCTTTTCTGCTGTGTGGGGTGTGGATGTGAGGGATGAGTCTGATTCCACCTGACCCACTGGAAGAATGTTGCCTGTTCAAAGAGTCCAAAAGGGAAGCCACACACTTGATCTGACATTGCTTCCACTGCCCAAAGTCTGACTGGTACCATCCCTACCTGTTGGGTTCTGCTGATTACTTGGAAATCACACATCACTTTTTACTGGAGAAGTGTTATAATCTCACTTATTGACCAGATTTAGATATGAATTGCTTTTAACTTTTTAAGAAAATCAAATCTTCCTTTTTGGGAGTGATAAGCACTCCCAAAGTATTTAGTACATAGAGACTTGTTCTTTAAAGGAACATGAATCATATGTCTGGAATGGGTGAGGCTCTTTAGTGAAGCTCTTGGTACCTCAGAGTGAAGGCTTTCTTACCGTGGCATATGTTGGGGATCAGCCTATCTCCATGATCTCACCCATGCACCCTAATATAAATCCAGTCAATTGCAAGCCTTCCCATATATTCACAGCTTATAGTCAGTCTTTTCATCCAGGGGAGAGGCATATTGGGAAGAACTTACACAATATCGAGAAAAGTTTTATTATATACCTATATTAATCAACCTTTTATTTACAAGCATAAATGAATCCTTTATTCATAATAGACACTAGATTATCTCTAGACATTCAGGACAAAAAATGCAAAGCACAAACCAGTAAAGCCAACTGATAGAGTTAACCCCAGAGAAAACAGAAATACTCTAGAAACAGAAGGGGACTTAAATTATTTTTAAAAAATTTTTAATGTTTATTTTTGACAGAGAGAGAGAGACAGAGAGAGAGAGAGAGAATGAGCAGGGGAGGGGCAGAGAGACAGGGAGACACAGAATCAGAAGCAGGCTGCGGGCTCTGAGCTGTCAGCACAGAGCCTGACGCAGGGCTCAAACTCACAGACTGCGAGATCATGACATGAGCTGAAGTCGGATGCTCAACTGACTAAGCCACCCAAGTGCCCCCTTAAATTATTTTTAGTTACTGTCCTTAGAAGGATCCAAGATAATGTTGCATTTATAAAATAACTACTGCTGTAAAAAATAGAGAGAAACGAAAAACCAAGAAATAATTTTTTTGGAATTAAAAATTGTGAATACTGAAAGAAGCATTTCAATAAAAGTTCTAGAAGATAATACTGAAAAATCTCTCTGCTTGTGGTGCAAAAGACAAGAACATGAGAGATACAAATGAAAAGTTTAGAGATAAGAAAGATCAAACAGAGATATAGTCCCATACAATAAAAGTTCCAGAGAGAGACAACAGATAAATGAAGAAAGGGAAATAATCAAATATCCCAAAGTGCAGGAAAGGTGACCTTTTTTATTACTTTAAAAGAGCCTGTTAGGGGCGCCTGGGTGGCGCAGTCGGTTAAGCGTCCGACTTTAGCCAGGTCACGATCTCGCGGTCCGTGAGTTCGAGCCCCGCGTCGGGCTCTGGGCTGATGGCTCGGAGCCTGGAACCTGTTTCCGATTCTGTGTCTCCCTCTCTCTCTGCCCCTCGCCCGTTCATGCTCTGTCTCTCTCTGTCCCAAAAATAAATAAACGTTGAAAAAAAAATTAAAAAAAAAATAAAAATAAAAGAGCCTGTTAGCTGTCAACAAATGAATAAAAAAATACCCATACCTAGGTATTTGCTCATCAAATTTCAGAACATAAGAATAAAGAGAAGATCCTAAAAGTTTCTGAAGGGAAGGTTATCAATTAAAGAAAGAGAATCAGATTTCTATTTGATTCTCATTGGCCTCACTGGTTGCTAGAAGAGAATGAAACAACACCCTTCAACCTCTAAGGGAAAATGGTTTTGAACCTAGATTTATATACCCAGACAAACTATCATTCAAATATGTGGTCTAAGGACATTTTTAAGAGATGGAAGGACTCAGAAATTTTCATCTCACTTACGGCTTTTCCATACCAAACAAAGCACAACAAAAACATAAAATCTGAACATGTAGACCAACAAAATAAGAAAATAATTGAAGAAGGAGGAAAACACAGGCTCCAATATTCAGAGAATTAAAAAGAAATCCCAGTGTAACAGCTATACAGCAGACCAAAAACCAATCAGATCAAATTAGACAGGATGTTAGATAACTCCAAGAAGAAGGTTTTTAAGAAAAAAACGGATTTCATTCAGTAAATACCATGATCATGGGCTCTCAGTGTCTTATGGATATCATTTTTAAAATGTGTACTTCCTTTCATTATAAAAAATTTTTTTAGGAATTTCAGGAAAAACAACACTGACATGTTATTATCACCCAAAGGCCATAGTTTACATTAGGGTTTTTTTCTTGGTGTTCAGTCTGTGTGTTTTGACAAATGTTTAATGACATGTATCCACCATTATAATATACAGAAGAGTTTCACTGTCCAGCTATTCATCCCTCCTTCCCTGAAAACCACTGATCTTTTTACTGTTTCCACAGTTTTTCCTTTTCCAGAATATCACATAACTGAAATCAGACGTTATGTAGTCTTTTCAGATTGACTTTTTTCACTTAGTAATACACTTTGAAATTTCCTCCATGTCCTTGCATGGCTTAATGGCTTATTTCTTTTTAGGGTTGAATAATAGTCCATTGTATGGATGTACCACAGTTTATTTATCCATTCATCCACTGAAGGACATCTTGGCAGCTTCCAAGTTTTGGCAGTTATGAATAAAGCTGTTGTAAACATATATGTGTAGGTTTTCGTGTTGGCATACGTTTTCAGCTCCTTTTTTTTTAAGTTTATTTATTTATTTTTGAGGGGGGAGAGAGAGAGAGAGAGAGAGAGAGAGAGAGAGAGAGAGAGAAAGAAAGCAGAGAGACGTGCAAGAGAGAATCCCAAGCAATTTCCACACTGTTAGTGCAGAGCCTAAGGTGGGGCTCAAACTCATGAACTGTGAGATCATGACCTGAGCCCAAATCAAGAGTCAGCTACTTAACCAACTGACCCAACTGAGCCCCCCAGGTACCCCTATTTTTTTTTAAAGTAGGCTCCATACCCAACATGGGGCTTGAACTCACGACCCTGAGATCAGAAGTGGTATGCTGTACCAGTTGAACCAACCAGGCACCCCAGTTTTCAACTCTTTTGAGCAAGCACCAAGGAATATGATTGCTGGAGCATATGGTACGAGTATGTTTAATTATGTGAGAAACTGTCAAATTGTCTTCCAAAGTGGCTGTACCATTTGCTTTCCTATCAGCAGTGAAGGCATTCCTGTTGCTCCATATCTTTTCCAAAATTTGGTGTTGTCAGTGTTTTGGATTTTAGCCATTCTAATAGGTATATAATACTATCTCTTTTGCTATTTTAATTTACAATTGCAATTCCTGGATGGCATGAGGTGATCTTTCCTATGCTTGTTTGCCATCTGTATATCTTCCTTAGTGAAATGCCTGCTAAGATCTTTGGCCCATTTTTAAATTGGATTGTTTGTTTTCTTATTGTTGAGTTTTAAGAGTTCTTTGTGTATTTTTTGATAACAGTCCTTCTTCAGATATATCTTTTGGAAGTGTTTTCCCCCAGCTTGTTGCTTGTCTTCTTATTGTTTTGATAGATTTGGTTTTATTGTTTTTTCCTGCTTTGGTCATTTGGTCTTGCCTGTTACTATACCAAGTAATTTTTATTGAATTATAGATGTAAAATAAAAACTGTATTCTGAGGCTCTGAGTGATGTTTTCTTCTGGAGATGGCAGGCATTGCACCTGAATCCAGACAAGGATTACATTTATTTGAAGCTGGGCTTCAGTCTTGGTAAAGACTTGATTTGCCTTTACTTCTAGGGAATTGTCCTTTTAGGGAATGACTGGGATATTTTCCAGGCCCACTCTACAGTGATGGATCCTAAGCTCCAGTGTTCATTCTTCTGGTTATGTGAGATTTCCTAGAATTCTGCTTAGCTCTCAGACAAATGCCTTGAGGCTAGAAACTACATGGATAGCTGACTTTCTTCTGTGCTTCTCTTTGATATCTCGGCTCTCCGCAGTCTTCCTCTTGGCAGCTTTCCAGTGCCTTTAATTTTTTTTTTCTTTTAATAAATGTTTTATTGTGGAATAATTTTAGGATTACAATAAAGTTGCAAAAATAGTATAGAAAGTTTCCATGTATCTTTTACCCAGCTGCCTCCAGTGTAACATTTTACATGAACACCGTATACTTGCCCAAACTAGGGAACAAACATGGGTACATTACTGTTAACGAAATTTCAGACTTTATTCTAATTTTGCCATTTTTTCTATTAATGTCCTTTAAAAAAAATTACTGGATCTAATCTAGAATATTACATTTCATTTAGCAAGCACATTTTTAAAATCCAAATTTTTAGTTATTCCTGCCGGGGGGGGGGGGGTGCTGATCTGTTATAAGCCTCTATGCCATAAGCAGATGCAGAACTCCTATTTGTTGGTTTTTATTTTTTTCTATTCTTTATTTTTTATTTTAATTTTTTAAATGTTTATTTATTTATTTAGTGGGGGCAGAGAGAGAAGGAGAGGGAGAGAATACCAAGCAGGCTCGATGCTGTCAGTGCACAGCCTGATGGGGAGCTCAATCCCAAGAACTATGACATCATGACCTAAGCTAAAATCAAGAGTTGGAGGCTTAACCAACTGAGCCACTCAGGTGCTCAGGTTTTTCATTTTTTAAATAATTAATCTGTAGATAAGGCACAGAAGACTTAATATTGGATATTCAGCATTATAAAAGATAACTGACTGAGCAATGAAAAAATACAATCCATAAAACTCTGGGAAGAGTTATAATGGGGGGGGTAGTATTAGAGAGTTAAATGTTCTCAGTTTTGATAGAGTCAGTTGATACTATCAATGTAATAAATCATGATACAGAAGTGTAAGAATTATGATGAAAATGATTAGAAAAACAAAATAGAAAGAATTGGTTATCTCTGAGTGATGGAACAGAAGGTTGTGAAGGTACAAGATTTTCCTTCTCTTTGATTCAAGCAGATTTGCTTAAATATTTTTTAATCATATGAAGTAGAATTTACATGTACTGACAGAGTATAATGCCTGTTATACAGTTTCCAAGGGGAAAAAAACAATGGACAATACAGTATGAATGAATGATACTTTCTACGTGAAAACCCTTTGTGCCTACATATACATATAGTATGATTTTACACACATATATGTGGTCTTGTGCTTCTGTAATTCTCATGAGAAGAACATGTCCAGGTTAGCCTGCTGGTCACCAGAGAAGGAGGAGAGGCACAGGGGGCAGAACTGACCTACCAACTTATTGGAAATTTGGTCTGAGTCTAAATTACCCAGTCCTCTATTACCAGTAGTGGAAGTCAAGAGTGACAAATACACTCATTATAAATGTCTCATAACTAACAATAAATACAAAGAAAGAAATAATATCTTCAAGTGCTGAATGAAAAGATGCGTTAACCCAGATTCTGTAACCGAAAAAAAAACCCTAATATTTAAGATTCAAGATGATACACAGACCATTTCACACATACAGAAACCAAGAGAACTGGTTCCCCAAGACCTTTCCAGATAAATTAATAAAGGATGTCCTTCAAAAGAAGAAAAGTGATCCCAGAGAGCAAAAGTTGGATGCAAAAAACAGGGGTGAAAAATGAAATTAATATCTATTGGTGATAAGATTAATTACTGCAGAAACTGGTTTTCTCCATTTAACTACAAGTGCCATCAGAGAAATTAATGTTATTTTTCTCAGGAGGTAAACAGTTCTTGCTTTATTTTGGAGGAGATTTGGGACACGGAACAACTTGAGAAGTAGGAGGCAGTATAGTTATGTGTGTATGTTCAATTGTAAGGGTAATTAGGATAATAGATCAAAGTTTAGCTTCCAAAAATCAGCAGGATGTTCTGTGAGAAATAATAAATTTCCATATTGTTTGAGGCAATTGGAATTGGTATTTCTGCAGCTTGTAGCAGAAAACAGTATGGAGATTCCTCCAAAAGTTAAAAATAGAACTACCCTATGCCCCAGCAATTGCACTACTAGGTATTTATCCAAGGAATACAGGGATGCTGTTTCGAAGGGACACATGCACCCCGATGTTTATAGCAGCACTATCAGTAATAGCCAAGTATGGAAAGAGCCCAAATGTCCATCAACAGACGAATGGATAAAGAAGAAGTGGTATATATATACAATGGAGTGTTACCCGGCAATCAAAAAGAATGAAATCTGGCCATTTGCAACTACGTGGATGGAACTAGAGGGTATTATGCTAAGCAAAATTAGTCAGAGAAAGACGAAAATCATACGACTTCACTCATATGAGGACTTTAAGAGACAAAACAGATGAACGTAAGGGAAGGGAAGCAAAAATAGTATAAAAACAGGAAGGGAGACAAAACATAAGAGACTCTTAAATATAGAGAACAAACAGAGGGTTGCTGGAAGGATTGGGGGAGAGGGGATGGGCTAAATGGGTAAGGAGCATTAAGGAATCTACTCCTGAAATCATTGTTCCACTGTATGCTAACTAACTTGGATGTAAATTTAAACAAACAAACAAACAAACAAACAATAAATAAAACCAAACCAAAAAAAAAAAAAAAACCCACAAACAAACAAAAAGGAAGTATTCCTAACTGATGTGGCAAGAACCAGCTATAGCCCTTCCGAGCTGTGCCATAGTTATGAGTGGGATGGAAAAGCTGAAGCTTGCTTCTCCCTCTTCTCCATGTAAAGAGAAATCCCATCAGGCAGGCTTGTGAAAGGATGAAGTGAGATAATGTCTTTAAAGCACTTAGCATAGTGTCTGGCACACAGTAAGTGTTTAATAAGTGCTCGTTGAATTGAATGAATGAGTGAATGCGTGGGCGACTGAATTTGTTGAAGAGCTGCAAGAAAGCCTAGACTTAACACCACCCCACACTGGTGTCCATTTCTGGGATTCTCTTTTTCAAATGATTGTTGAAGATTTCTTTGTCTTTCTTTGGCAACCATCCCGTTCTGCCTGTTCCTTTCCTCTAACACGTTTTCCATTGGTTTAGAAAAGGCTAAGTTTTAACATTATTATTTATACATTTTTATTCACCAGAGGCAAGTCTTGTGGTTGTTTTCTTCCCTTATTTTCCTCCTAGTCCCCTGCTTATACCCTGTGTGTTTGACCTGTAGGAGGGTCACCTATGACCCCTGGGATGATCCAGGGCAGCAAAGTGTGGCAACATGGAGTTAGGCTATATGGTACTTGTATTGTCAAGATGCTTCTAGAACAAGGCTGCTTTTCCCACCCAAGGCTAGCTCTCCAGGCTCTTGGACACTTTGCTGGATTGCAATCATTGCATCAGGTAGAACAGACAGCCTGAAGTCAAATCCAAAGTTTCATCAGATCCTGTGGAGGATCACAGATTGGCAAATAGGTCCTGAAGATAGGAGGGGGGGGCGGGTTTCCAGGTGACTCACAGCCATTTCTTGTTTGAACCCAAATTTGTAAAACTGAAAACCTTCCAAACATGAAAGCACAGACCACATGGGAAACAAAACAGTATTGTACTTCAGTATTTCAACAATAAAATTGGAAGACAGGCCCCCAGTCCTTTACAGTAAAGTTGTTTAGAGTTGGCTGTGCTACTGGACCTGGCAGGGATGGTCAAGCTCGCAGGGCCATAAGCCTCTGATAAGACGTGGTATTATTCACATTTCTGTTCCTAGAGACAGAGACTCTCATCATGGGAAATATAAACATTTATGTTGATTGCTGGACTGTTTTCATATTGAAGGCTGTGACTCTATACCCCGCCCTTCCCCAAATCCTCACCCAACTGCTGCCTGACCTCTGAGTGGTCTTAGTGCTCTCATAGATTCCAGGGATTTGAGAACTGGGCAACTTGTGATATGTGGAGTTAGACCCCCAGAAAAATTATGGGAAGGCATGTTCCTTCATTCTGCCTGGCTAAAACCTTGATTCCGAAGTCTGTTCCCTTGCAGTGAGCTTGGGGATGGCATTACGACTCAGAAAGTTTTTCTCTTTTGTTTGGTTTCTGTCTCTCTCTCTTTCTCCCTCTCTCTCTCCCTCTCTCTCTCTCCTTGTCCCCCTCCCCACCCCCTCTCTCCCTTCCCCTAATTAAAGCCCCACATCTCTAAGATCACATGTGGATAGAAAGCAAATCAGAGACCAGTCTTAGAGCTTTGCAATCAGAACCGACCTTGTTGTTTCTTTTCATCATATGCATGTGCAGCTAGATGGTATTGTGATATTTTGATCCAGGTACAAATAGAACATTCTCTTTTATCAGCAAAAGAGCAGGTAAGGGTCCTCGTAAATAGGACAGATGCTTCTGGGGCAGATGTGGCTGTGTGTGTGTGTGTGTGTGTGTGTGTGTGTGTGTGAGAGAGAGAGAGAGAGAGAGAGAGAGAGAATTGCCTCTGAGAGTTAGAAATCAGATTTCCTAGGGGCGCCTGGGTGGCGCAGTCGGTTAAGCGTCCGACTTCAGCCAGGTCACGATCTCGCGGTCCGGGAGTTCGAGCCCCGCGTCAGGCTCTGGGCTGATGGCTCGGAGCCTGGAGCCTGTTTCCGATTCTGTGTCTCCCTCTCTCTCTGCCCCTCCCCCGTTCATGCTCTGTCTCTCTCTGTCCCAAAAATAAAAAATAAACGTTGAAAAAAAAATTAAAAAAAAAAAAAAAAAGAAATCAGATTTCCTAAAAGTAGACACCTGGAAAACCCTGTACCATATTGGCTATTGCTTCTTAAGAATGACATAATAGAGCTGGAGAAGGTCCAGGAAAGGACAGCTGAGTTAATTAAAGAGTTAGAATGGGTTTTAAAAACACCTTTATTTTCAGATTGTAAAAGTAATACGTATTCATTATAGAAAATCTGGAAGATATTCAAGGCAAAAAGAAAATAGAATTATGTATTACCCTACCACCCAGGAGTAACAGTGTTTAACATTTTGTTGTACTTCCTTTCTGTCTTTTTTCTATGAACAAACATACATGTAATAACATTGGTACATGTTATTCTATGTTATTATTGGTACATGTTTTATATATATATATAAAATTTTGTATCTGATTTGATACATATTTTGTATCTTATTTGGTATGTTTCTTTGAAATTAAATAGTTTCTGAAACATTCTCATGGCTGTATAATATAGCCAGTGGTGGGTCTACAAAATTGTCTTTGGCTACTCCTATATTATTTAGATTTGGTTTATTTTTAGATTATATTAATAAATTAATTACATATTTACTTTTATAATGAGCACTGCAGTGAAATGTTTTCCGCTCAAACTTTCATGGACATCTCTGATTATTTCCTTAGTATCAATTCTTAGAAGTAGAATTATGGGGCCAGGAGTTCTGAACACTTTTAAGGTTTTTGTCAGACTGTAGTAGAGACATGAGATGAGATGACATGAGATGAATTTAGGTGTTGAGAGCTTGTCAGCATGAAAAGTTAAATGCCAGCTGGAGGCATGGATAAAGTCCTTAGCACCAAAGGTTTCATTTGGTCAAGTAGAGTTTTGCTGACAAGTCCTGAAATATTGCAAATATGAAGCAATTTTTGGAATTCAGTGAGGGTAGCTTCGGAGCCAATGGAAAGAAGGCATGATTTCCCTGGCAGAGTAGAATCTGTGTAATTCTTTGTGTTGGAAAGAGAGTACAAAGTCTGTAAGAAGATACGGACTCCAATTTATATGATGGGGGTGGTAATGCTAGGGTTTTCGGGTGGGTTTGCGATTTTGAGGTAGTACCATCCAGAGCTGAGAATTGAATGGCACAGTCCTGAGACAATGGCTGCGAATGTATGTTTTGACTACATGGCACCATGCTGGGCTAAGGGGTCACAGGCACTCTGTAGCCTTGAAACCTAGAAACTGTGACAAAGGGCTCTTCTAAACTGCCAGAAATGGCTTCTAGAATGCTAAGGGTGGAAGCAGGGATTGGTCTTTGGGAAAGACTATTATTTCTCTTTTTGGGGGGAAAAGGGTCACTTCTGTGAGTGCTCTCAAGTCATGTAGATGTGATTCAAGTATCTACCCTACATTCCTAAAGAGAAGTGATTGTAATATAGATATATTAGCATGTTAAGCATTCTATTTATTGAATGAAATCCCAGGCTGGGGCCAATGGGAGGGCATTCAAGGGAGTTTTTTTTTTTTTTTTTTTTTTTTGGTAATGTGAGGATATTGGTGGTTTTCTCCTGTGGACTGGGAGATAGAGTTTTTGGGGAAAAAGGTGTAGAGGAAAGAAGCACGTCAAGAATCAGCTCCGCATTTGTTGAAATTATTTCAGCATTGGACATCAATTTCCTTTCTCTCTCCCCACCTCCTCCTCCCTGCATCACTCCGTCCTTCTTTCCTCCTTCTCTTCCCTCCCTCCCTCCTCCCTCCCTCACTCCCTCCCTGCCTCCCCCTTTCTCCCTTTCTTTATTTTATCTCCCTTTCCTCCCTTCCTCCCTTCCTTCCTTCCTTCCTTCCTTCCTTCCTTCCTTCCTTCCTTTCTTTCTTTTTACTGCAGGTGCAGGAAGAATTTTCAGTGTAATGAACAATGGGTGGAAGGAGACGCATCACAGAACATGTGTAGAAATGGTACAAATGAATTTAGGTTTTCTTTAACATTCTCTTCTGTATTCCGAGATAAGAAAACTATTTTATTCTTCTTCTTCTTCTTCTTCTTCTTATTATTATTATTTTAATGTTTATTTATTTTGAGAGAGAGAGACGGCGAGTGCAGGAGCAGGGGAGGGCAGAGTGCGAGCAAGCGAGAGAGAGAGAGAGAGAGAGAGAGAGAGAGGGAGAGAAATCCCAAGCAGGCTCTGCACTGTCAGCTCAGAGCCCAACTCGAGACTTGATCTCACAAACCATGAGATCATGACCTGAGCCAAAACCAAGAGTCGGATGCTCAACCAACTGAGCCACCCAAGCACCTCAAGAAAACTATTTTAAAAGTGAAATAATATAAAAGCTACAGAGTAGGCAATCAGTACAAATTTTTAATTGAAATATGCAAATGAAGACGAATTACATATGTTCACTTTTGAGCTCCTGCGCTCCCTGAATGTTCTATACTGCTGGAGGGAGCGCTGGTGGGAGGACAGCTCCGGGGAGGGAGAAGACAAAAATGTTGTGGGAAGCAAGGGGAGGGAAGGTCTTTTCTCTATAGAAATTAGATGACATAATCACAGAAACCAAAGGAAAGTCATCATCTTATAACCACAGGCTCTTTAAAGGTACTCAGATGTGAGGAGGCTTCCGCAATGCCTGGCTGAGACCCAGAGGTGACTGTTGATCTGAGTTTGGTCCAGTTGGGTGTGACTATCGGGTCTCCCTGTGATTAATATTAATGTTAGTCTCTATTGCTTGACAACTCACTACCTTTAGTGCTCATCCTCACCTCCATTCTTTGGTGTCACTGTCAGTGACAGAAAACCCACCTGGGTTATTAAAGAGACTAAGATAGCAGCAGCAGCAACAATAAGCTAACCCTGGGCTGGCCCCAGTCCTCAAATGGGCATAGGCAGATGCCGTTCTGGATCTCTGGACTTCCGTATAAGATCAAGACCTATGGTACTGACAAGGTGTGCAAAGCATGGACTATTAGGTACTTGTGCTATTCATTTTAAAATCAGTCAATACATTTATATTTACTATATATTTACATATATATTTACTATATTTACAAGACCTATGGTACTGACAAGGTGTGCAAAGTAGGTACTCGTGCTACTTATTTTAAAATCAGTCAATACATTTATTTTTTATTTATTTATTTTTCAGTATATGAAATTTATTGTCAAATTGGTTTCCATACAACACCCAGTGCTCATCCCAAAAGGTGCCCTCTTCAATACCCGTCACCCACCCTCCCCTCCCTCCCACCCCCCATCAACCCTCAGTTTGTTCTCAGTTTTTAAGAGTCTCTTACGCTTTGGCTCTCTCCCACTCTAACCTCCTTTTTTTTCCCTTCCAATACATTCATATTTACTATGCGCCCTTCAGGGTCGGACCCCAGAGCGACCGTCCCAGGGGAAATAGGAGCAATGTGAAGGGCGATCAAAAGGGACAAACTTCCAGTCATAAACTAAATAATTCCTGGGGATGTAACATCCAGCATGGCGACTCTAATCTTGTATATGTAAAAATTGCTTAGACAGTAGATCTTGAAAGTTCTCATCGCAAGAAAAAAAATTGTAACTATTTGTAGTGATGGATGTTAACTGGACGTATTGTGATCATTTCAGAAGAAAAAAAGGGAAAGAGAGAGCAGTGCGAAATGAGAAGGCTGTCCTCAGGCACTTACGACACTGTCGGGGCTCCTAGAGTAAAGAATGGTCTCTGTCATACTGTAGAATTTACTTATTTGTTTTGTCTATTATCTGTCTCCAGAGTCTGTTTACGTATTTATTTTGTCTATTATCTGTCTCTCCTGCTCAAATGTAAGTTCACTGGGATAACGATCTTTGTTTTGTCACCCTCAGTGTTTTGAACAATGCTTGGCATACAGTCGGTGTGTGGTATCTACTGAGTATCTGCTGAAGAAATGAACGTTCTCACGTGCTTCTCCAATGGTGCTCGTCCATTCATACGTAAAAAAATACACTTACATCTCACTTCAGTTGCCAGGTACTCCTCCAGCCCTAAACATCAATCCTCTGACTTAGGTACTAGTATTCTCATCCCCATTTTACAGACGAGGAAAATGATTCTTCCTACCCAGGAGGTTGGCCTTAAAGTTTCTTTCAGCCCAACTGAATTATTAGCATCTCTCAGTGCTGAGCTCTTATTATTATGAGTCAGGCATGCATATTAACTTTTCATCTTGTAGAAAGCAAGCAATGTTCGGGGGCACGTAGAAAGTAGAGTCCACTATGAGAAAGGGACAGCAGGAAATATTACGGAAATTCAGAGGATAATGCTTCTGCTTCTGTATGTTGTCTTGAGAGACACGGGAAAATGCGATAGAAAGGCATGCTGGGAACAGCAGAAACAAAGATGTGGAAGGCCACCGAGGAAGACCTCTTTTTGGTTGCCACTCAGGGGTCCCTCAGAGCCAGAATCCTGCCTCTCGTGGGCCAACGGCTCTCTTGCCAAGTCTTGGTATGTCTGTCCTTCCAACAGTCTAAGGATGCGGTCTAGCACGTTGGTGAAGAGACCCTTACCTATTGTTTTCATTCCTCACTTGGGCCCGTTTGTGAACTGCTCTGAGCCTCAGTTCTTTGTCTATAGAATAGAAGCTAATAGGACCTACCTTAATTGCCCGTTGGAAGGATCAAGGGTGGTCATGGATATGAAGCTCTTAGCTTTACCTGGTGCCATGACTGCTCAATAAACTTGCTGCCGTTATCCACCCTAGCTGTCTGAGTGCTGGGAGGTGATAATAGTCACAACCTTCTGCACTCATGTGGGGCTTACGGATTAGACTACTTTCGTGTGCGTGAACTCATCGAAACCCTACAGCTGTTCACCTGAACTGGCCTGGGAAAATCAGCCGTCTCTGCCTTCCCTAACAGATATTTTAATTCTGATGATGAGTTACTTTGGGCTGAAATGAACAATCCAGGCAAAGGAACCCAAAAAGCTGTGGCTGAGGGGGCTGGTGGGGAGGGGTGGGTGGGATGTACAGGTGGGCTTTGCTTTCAGAACCGGCTGGCAGGGCCCCTTCTCACCACACCAGCCCCTCCCGAGGCACAGTACTGGGCGCTGGGGTGACTGCTTGGGACCACTGGCTCTAAATAGGGGCCTACAGACTACCACAGGCATGGGGCAACTGATGGGAGAACCCACAATCTGAGATAGTCCTATCTCAGGGAGACTCGGAAGTCAATTTGCTGTGAGAACCAAGTTGACACAGCGTTTTCCAAAAATCATGCTCTGGAGTAGATTTGCGTAAATGAGTGTATTGTATTTTTTTTTAGAAACCATGAAAGCTTTAATTACCTAAACTCTAATTAAGCTTGTCTCTTGCAGAAAACACCGGATAGCAGCTTATTTTGTACTTGGCTCCACTTTTTTTGTTTTTAAATATTGGGTGATAATCTATATGACTCTCAGTTCAACTCCATGGAAACACTTCAGAGATGTTTGCAATCCAACAAGTGTTTCATTGAGCACCTACTAAGTACCAGCAGGGCTTAGGTTTTGAATACAAAGGACCCGAGCTGCCTGGGTCCATTCTTGGCTCTGCCACTTGCTAGTTGTGTGACCCTGAACACGTTATTTTAACTGTCTTCTGCCTCAGTTTCCTGATTGGTACGATAGGCATTATACCTGGTGCCTCTCTCAAGGTTGTTGTGAGAATTAAGTGAGATAATGCGAGTAAAACATGTAGAGCTGTGTGGGCAGGCGGTGCTCTGTATAGATTGGCTCTTATTACGTGCAGGCTGCCAGGCCAGGAGCTGGGCTATAGCCTCCAGGGACACTGTCTCTGAGTTCTTAGAGCTTGTAGTCCAGGGGAGAAGCCAGGCCGCTAGCAATTAATCAGAAATGAGTGATGCAAGGTATAAAAGGGGCAGGCAAGGTGCTCTGGGTTATAGGCCCCCGCGGAGACTCTGGATGTTTTCATTTTCCTGTTTCATTAACGTAGGCCGGCTCGTTAAGCATCACAGGTCTTCAGGGTCGAAAGGAACTTCCGAAGGTCACTTGTCCCCTTCAGTGACCCAGGAAAAACGTTCCTTCAGATGACACCACGATCACATCTGCTTTCTCCTCCTGCTCCATGACGGAAGCACGTTCGTGGACTCAACCCAGACTGGCCTGCGTTCAGGAACTCCCTGTGGATTGAGTCGGAGCCTGTCCCGGGCAGACGTTCTCAGCACTGGTCGTTAGGAATGGAGCGGTTCTCTGCATCCATCGGTGACCCATGCCGTCTTGATTCCTGGACCTGGGCATGGGGCCGTGGCCATTTTCTTTGCCTGTGGCTGTTGGTCACTCTGCCTGTGGTCCCCAGGGCTGTGGTGGGCAACAGGACAAGAATGGGCAGAAAGCAGAGTCCAGAACCAGGGGCCTCCAGAGTTTCTTAGCCTTTCATCTGTGGAACACCTACTTGGAGAGCACCTACTTGGAGAGAGTAACTGTTTGAAATGAAGATTTCTTGGCCTCAGACCCATTGAGCTCCAGAGTACACACACACACACACACACACACACACACACACACACGTATGCATATATTTAATGCTTATTTCTTGAGGGGGGGAGAGAGACAGAGAGAGAGAGAGAGCAAGTGGGGTAGGGACACAGAGAGAGATTGAGAGTCCCAAGCAGGCTGCATACTGTCAGCACAGAGCCCAGCGCGGGGCTCGAACCCACAAACCTTGAGATCATGAGCTGAAATCAAGAGGTGGACGTTGAACAGACTGAGCCACCCAGGTGCCCCAGAGTACACGTATTTAAATAAGCTTCCCGGATGATTCTTAGGAGGCTGCTGCCCCAAAGCTGAGCCCCTGAGCCTGCTTGGAGCCCTTGTTGGAGACAAATGCCTTTCCCTGCTGGTTCCTGAGTGCTTCACCCCTAATAGGCCTCCCTCCTGCCAGGTTTCTTCAGAGCCCTCAGCCCAGTGTCCCGTCCCACTGGCTTCTAGGGCCCCCCAAATACACCGGGAATTTGGGGTAAGGAAGGAGGAGGAGGAATGCTGGAATAACCAGCAAATTGGGGATAGGGGTCTATGGCTCACAGAATCTCAAAATGCCAGAAGTGGAGAACATTTCAGAGCCGGACCAGTCCAGTTTTTAATCCGAGGGTGAAGCCTCACCCTTTTAGCAGCCAGGGGCACACACGCAAGGTCTGACAGCCAGCAGCGGGCTGCGCCAGGGCCAGAAAGGAGACCTCTGGTTCTTGTTCTACTGTCGCGATCCCCCCCCCCCCCATGAGGGCCACCTCTGGTCTGGCCTATTCAAGTTACGGGGGCCAAGGAAAGTGCCATTCGCCTACGTCTGCTGTGCGGGTCTTGCCCTCTGCATTACTTCACCAGCAGTCGGGAGGGCCACGCCGAGGTTGGCTGCGTTTGTGGGTAAGAGCAAGTTAGGGAGAAGGGCGAGCCGGGCCGGGATCCGGGCCGGGGTCCAGAAACAACCTGGCTGGCTCTCGTGTGCCCCCCGGGACTGCTGGTGAGTGAGCTACGCTGTGGTGGTGCTTAACATTCGTGGTTGTTCTCACTGCTGTTCGGCCGCACAGACATCCACGCCTAACTGACACAAAGACACCGCTCCAGGAGAAAGAGCATTTTCTCTGCTGCCGCTGCTGTTAACTCTTGCTAAAAAAAAAAAAAGAAAGAAAGAAAGAAAGAAAGAAAGAAAGAAAGAAAGAAA
>NW_024412426.1:4907417-4923185 GCF_014898765.1 Herpailurus yagouaroundi
AAAGAAAGAAAGAAAGAAAGAAAGAAAGAAAGAAAGAAAGAAAGAAAGAAAAAAGCTTTCATGAATGCGTCAGTGACAGGACAGGCTTTGGTTGTGAATGGCGGTGGATTGCCCTCTGCAGCGTGTTTGTGCGCATGAGTGCCTGTGCGTGTGTGTGTGTGTTTGAGTCTTGCCCAAAGTGACTGACGGATGGTAAATTATTTTAAAAGCTTCCCCCCCCCCCCCCTTTTGTGTGTCACCTTCACCCCTGGCATGTTATATGCCAAGGTACTAGGCCTGGGTCAGAGAGAGATCATGTTTGAGAACTGGAACGTGTTCATTTGTACACACCGAGGGGGAGGGGCACAGCCAAGGGGCGGATGGACACGGGCACCCGGATGTTTGCTCAAGTTTTCTGACGCTCACTGGAAGACGGCGGCGGGGGGTTTTACGCCGCGCTCGGAAAACACCGTGGAGGGTTGAAGGAAATTTTGCATTCTTTCTTCAGTAGTCAACTCCACAGCTTCCCGATGGCTTCACATCTCCAGCTTAGATGGGCTCGGGCACACTGAGTCCCAGTGAGACTTTAACTTCCTTTTCTAGCACTGCACCTCTCGGAGTGAGAGCTGAAGATGCCCGTTGGTTCAGCACCGTGTCGTCAAGAAAAGAAGACACAAAACCCAGGATAAGTAGCCTCAACCCTGCTTTGAAAGACTTGCAGGCCTGGAAGTGGTTTCATTTTGATTGGTTAGAGCTTTGTCACTTGCAGATGACAGAAACCCATTTCGAACCAGCTTGACTGCAAAGGGAATGCCGTGCGTCTCGCATGCGCGGAAGGACATTAGGTGAGAATGACAGGACGGTGGCTCAACATTGCCCCCTCCATCGCGGGACGTCTATGAAGTCTGCCTGCGTCAGCTGCTCTGGGGCTTGGTCCCCTTCTCGCTGCAACCTGACTTCCTCTGTGCATTTCGGAAGATGGTGGCCATCAGTGCTGAGTTCACAGCCATATAGCTTTCAATCCAAGGGATGGAGCAACCCTCACCTCCAGTTTGGAAAATTCTTGGAAGGATTCTGGTAGGTCCTTGTGTGCAGCAGGCTGTGGTGCTCGGATTGGGCCAGCCAGAGCCCTGTGTCCACCCTTCTTCGAGGCTTATAACAGATAAGGTTAAGGGTTGGGTGCTCTCTGTGACTCACAGCCCCACCAGGCTGTACAGGAAGAGGAGGAGGTCGCCCCACATCACACAAAGATGAACGTTGACGAGAAAAAACTCCAAAGCTACCACAATATGCTGTAGTAGGTTTTGCAAGTAGGAGAGTAACATAAATGGAACCTTCAAGTTCTCCTCCCTGTGGTGGCTGAGGTGATGTGTTATTATCGCCAGTTAAAGACCCAAAGGGGAGCAGGCAATGGCACAAATGATACAACCAATGAATGCGGGGTAAAATACCCACAGCTTTGCACTTAGTAAAAAGATCAATACTAATTTCACTCAAAAATGTGTATTTCAAGTCATAAGTAAGTACAAGACACTTTGCTAGTCCTGTGTCTGGACCCCAAGATAGGTAGAATGGGTCACATCCTTTGGCAGTCATGATATCTTAGGGAGATTAAAAACGTGGAACAATAGTACCAGGTACTATGTGGTAAACACGAGAGGAAAGGTTCCAAGTCTGCAGGAATGTCAGAGGAAGAAGTGGTTCTCTAATTCCTATTAGAGGTTCAGTGTGTGGTATGGGAGGAATTTCATCTGGCCGCTAGAAAGAGACTTGACCACAGTGGCTTAAACAACATTAGAGGCTTATCTTAAGTAGGCAGCATGCCAGCACCAACAAAATCGTGTAGCAGTCAGTCTTCCTGCGTTTTGCGCTGGTTTCCATCCTCAAGATCACTTGATGGCTGCCAGAGTTCCAGCCATTTCATCTGCATCCCAGGAAGTGGGAGGAAGAGGGGAGAGGGCGAAAGAGACTCTTTTGGTTCAGTCAGCTCCCTTTAAGCAGTTTTTGTGCTTGTCCTATACAACACTTTTGTTTTCATGTTCTTGACCAGAACTTAGTTACGTGCCTATATTTAACTATGCAGTCTTTTAGTCACCCTGAATAAAATCTATCTTTTGTTACCAAGGAAGAAGGGGAAAATGAAGATCTGCGGCTGATTGGCAATGTCCACCAATCCCAGAAGATTTATAGGATATTGGGCTTTTATGCCATTATTTATTAGTATACAATTAAGTCATTTATCTATTTGAGATAATTTATTAAGCACTTTCTGTTTATGTAGCAGGAGCTCTATCCTTGTGGATATAGATGCCATAGAGGTGGAGAGCACAATCCTGTCCTCAAGTAGCTTCTAGTTGAGTCAGGAGGGAGAGAGAAATGCTGGCGTGCGGTTTCTACAGCCCAGCTCTTTGCTGTGTCACTGGGAAGAATGACAGAGTTCGAGAGCCTGAGATCAAACAGTTCACAATGTTATAGTGCAGAAAAAATAACAATAGCCATGGCGACCATGTTGAGCAAAGATGGCCACGATGCAATCTCCCATCCCGCATGCCCTTCAATGATACGGCCTTGCCATTCGTCCATTAGGAGGTGGGGCATTCTAGCCCCAGACACCAGATCTGGGAGTGAGTGAGGCTTCTGACCAGTCCAGCCTCCAGCTGTCAAGTTACCCCCAGCCTTTGGGTCTTCCTAGCTGAGGCCCAGACATCATGGGGCAGAAATAAGCCATCCTTCCCGTGCCTCGTCCAAAGTCTTGCCCACAAACACATGGGCATAATGAGATGCTTATTTCAAGATGCTTAGTTTTGGGGCGATTAGTTCCACAGCAACAGTAGCTGGAAAAATGGCTATGGCTTGTATTGTGCCAGCCGCACTCTGGGCACTGTTCTAAATGCTTTCACTCACTGACTCTTCCTAGAAACTCTATTAGACTAAGTGCTGTTATTCTCCGCCTTTTACAGATGAGGAAACTGAGGCGCAGAGAAGTTTTATCCAAAGTCACACAGCTAGATGTGATATATCCTAAGCGTTCTGGCTCCAGAATCTTCACGTTTTCTTGCTACACTCAACTGCCATGGGTAGGTGAACATGTGGTCTGAGAACAAGATCGCATAGGTAGTCAAGTCCTGGTGGGTACAGCTGGCTCCATAACATCCTCAGAGCCAGGTTATCTGGCATGGGTCACACCTACCAGCAGCCCCACTTGTGGGACTGGCAACTCATTCCCTGAACTTCTAGTCTCTGCAGCCACAGGTGGTCAATTAATCTGTTTCTCGTCTTACTCTTGCCGCTCACTCTGCCAGCTTGTTAGGTTTTGACACTTGAAAACTTGCTTTTTAAAATTTATTTATTTAAGTAATCTCTACAGCCAATGTGGGGCTCGAACTCAGGACCCTGAGATCAAGGGCCACATGCTCTTCTGGCTGAGCAAGCCAGGAACCCCTAAAAACTTTCTTTGTATCCCTTTGGTCAGTTGGGATTCAGTCCAGTTGTGAGTAGTTGAAAAATGTACTAGCATGACTAAATGAGGAAGAAATTAATTTTTCTCACATAACAAGGAGTCCGGAGGTGCTTAGAACATAATCCAGTGCTGGGTCTTACTTACTCAAGGATGTTAACAAGGACCACCAACTCCTTCTGTCTTCCAGCTTTACTATCATTAGCGGTGCCTTTTGTCTTCATGGTTGCAAAATGGCCGCTCTATCTCCAGGTGTTGTGTCCATGTTCCAGGCAGAAGGGCCTTGGCAGAGAGGGGAGAAGTGAAGATTACAAAGGGCAAAATTCTTCCTTTTATGGGCTTTGCTCATTCTGTGGGAGGCAGGAGGGATGTTCGAGGGGGGCAAATCTCTCCCGGGAATTCTATCTACATCACATTGGGCAGAACAATTTCACACTGCCCCCGCTTAGCCACGGAGGAGGCCGAAGTTCAATATTTTGCTTTCTGGCTTCTGTAGTAGAGCAAAGCAAAGCATAGGTGGCTCAGAATATGAATTTTTAGTGTGGAGCTCAACAAACTTATTCAGCAAAGGGTAAGACAGTAAGTATTTTAGGTTTTATGGGCCATATGGTCTCTGTCACACCCACTCATCTCTACCATGTAGCGTGAAAGCAACCACATTTATTTATGTGTGGTGGTGTTTCAGTATGACTGTGTTTACCAAAACAGGCGACGGGCTGGATTTGGCCCATGGGTCATAGTTGCCAACCCCTGGCTTAGTGATTCAACCTGCACTATTTGCCACTGGACCCAAATATTCCAGCCAAAATGTTACTCTCACAAATTAGGGCCCAGGCATCCTGGAAAGATGAAGGTGGGGAGTGAATCTCGTGAGATGATTTGGTCGCAGGGTTGACTCCGATGGCTGACAGCTTTGTGGAGGGGACATTTCTTCTCTGCATTAGTCACTCCATGTCTCTCCCCAGACCACAGGTCTGGGTCAGCGAGGCGACCAAGGGGCAGCTCTTAGCTACCCCAGCTGTAAATAAAAATGTGAGGGTTGAATGGACACATAGGATTCATTGAACACCGTAAATATCTGTTTCCATATTCTTGAGCTCTTTGGTACCCAGAGAATAAACTAACAACAGATGTTCGGGGCGGGGTTAGAGAAAGCTTCTCTAATTTTCTTAGCCTCACAAAATTTCACATTTGTATCTGGCTTCACCTTTGCTAGAGTAGAACCAGCATTGAGACAGTATGCGTTATATAATCTCACATCAAACCTTTGTGTTTATCATTAAAAATATGGCAACATCATTGCGGTTATAAACAGAGTTACCAAGGAAACCAGTTTATCATAATTAGCTATTTATTCCCTCTTCTTTTTTTCTCCCTCTCCCTTCCACCTGAGCTTTCTTTGGGCTGAAAGGTATGATAAGCTGCTATCAGCCTGGGCTCAGTGGCTAATTAGGTCCTAACATTGATTCATAGAATTACATCGCTTTTTTCCATAACCGTGCTGTTGTGCATCGTCTGTGCTTATTACAAATAGACACAGTAGTGGAACAATTGCTTTGTTATATGTGTTTTAAATAGTCATAATAGCTGTCCCCTAGGGTGGTGGTATATCAAAACCCAACTGACAGAAGATAAAAACTTTTGGTCTATAAAAGACCTGTGGTCCTTTCTCTTGCATTAGGAAATGGTTGTGAACGGGATTGCTTCCCGGATGGGCTTTCCCAGTCCTGCAGGATTTTTCTTGTTTCTTGCCCAGTACAATAGAGAACATTAGCCAGTATCCATATTCCACACTGATACCCTAGAGCAGGGATTGGCAAACTTTTTGTAAAGGACCAGGTAACAAATGTTTCAGGTTTTGCAGGCCATATGCCCTCTGTTGTAACTATGGAACTCTGCCTTTGAAGCAGGAAGGTAGCCATAGGCAATATGTAACGAGTAGGCAAGGCCGTGTTGCAATAAAACTTTATTTACAAAACAAGTGGCAGGCCAGATTTGGCCCAGGGGTTGTAGTTTGCTAACACCTGTCTAGAGCCTTGATCCCGAATGTAGGGAATGAACTTCATTTTTTTTTTTAAATTAATTCTAGTATAGTTAACATACAGTGCTATATTAGTTTCAGGTGGGCAGTACGGCGATTCAGCAATTCTGTACATTGCTCATCAAGGTAAGAGTCCTCTTTAATTCCCATCACCTATTTCACCCATCCCCCCCCACCTCTCCTCTAGTAACCCTCTGTTTTTTCTTTAGTTGAGTCTATTTCGTGTCTCTCTTTTCTCCTTTGTTCTGTTTCTTAAATGCCACATACGAATGAACTCATATGGTATTTATCATCCTCTGGCTGAATTGTTTCACTTAGCATGATACTCTCTACCTCCCTCCGTGTTGTTGCAAATGGCAAGATTACATTGTTTTTCATGGCCGAATAGTATTCCACTTTACCCCCACACCCCCGCCCGCACCCACGCACCCACACCCACACACTCTTCTTGTTTATCCATTCATCAGTGAGCACTTAGATGGGTTCTGTGGTTTGGCTATTGTAAACAATGCCACATGCAATAGACACAGGGCTGCACGTATCCCTTTGAGTTAGTGTTTTGTGGGAGTGAACGTCTTAGAGTGGGAGCAACACCTGGAAAAGACTGGATAAGCCACCAAGGCCCAGTGTGCCCCTCCTCAGCTGTCCTCCAGGTGGCTCTCTCCCTGCTGGTCAATCTGTCATCAAGAGAGAGGTTTCTCATAGTGACCTTGCCCATGGAGGGGTGGACTAGGGATCAAGTGAGTTGGGGTCAGTCCTGACTTGGACACTTAAGTGGATGACATTTTATCCTCTGTCATCCACTCTGCTTACTCCAAAGAGCTGTGAGCGTCAATGGAGACCATGAATGGAAAGGTGAACAGTAAGCCACTAACTCACGTAACCACGTTGGTGTGGCTGTTAAGGTGTTGCTACAGAGCAGGTGCCAGAGCTTCAGGAAGGGAATGACCCTTGAGGTTTTAGTCCAGCTATTATCGGGGTCTTGAGCCCACCCTAAGCTACCCTCTGGGAAGCTGTCCAGTCTGAGTATTCATTACCCCAGGGGCCAAGTTCATGATCTTCCAAGATAGCCTGCTCCATCAAGAGATAGTTCTGGTTGTTAGAAATTTCTTGCTGATACTGAGCCCAAATCTATCTTTCTAGGTCTTCTACCCACCGGCCCTGGTTCTATGACTTGGCATTTTCCATAGCAAGATCAATCTCTTTGTCACTTGACAGCTTTTTGTATAGTTGAAGATAGAAGCCATGGCCTCCGTCTTCTCCTCATCTGGCTAAACACGGGCAATTCCTTGAACTGTTTCTATATGACATGGTTTTGAATCTTTTAGCTATTTTATTTTATTTTGAATTTAATTTAACTGTTTTTATTTTGAGAGAGAGAGAGAGAGAGAGAGAGAGCAAGGTAGGGAGAGGGACAGAGGGAGAAAGGGAGGGAGAGAGATCCCAAGCAGGCTCGAAGCTCAGTGCAGAACCCGACGCGAGGCTCAAGTCCACGACCCTGGGATCATGACCTGAGCTGAAATCAAGAGTTGGATGCTCAACCAACTGAGCCACCCAGGCATCCCCGAATCTTTTCACTATTTAGGTTGCTCCCCTCTGTGCAAGTGCCATTTCCTCCACACTCCTCCTGGGGGCGTGGTATACCCTCAATTGGACACAGTATTCCATACAGACTCTGACTGGTACACAGTAGAGTAGGATTATCATCTCCTATGTTCTAGATTTAATACTTCTGTTGACACAGCCTAAAAACGCATGTGACCACATCACAGTGTTGGATTTTATTGAGTTGAAGTTGATCAAGATCTTTAACTCTTTTTGACACATAGTACTCAGTCACGGCTACCCCGTCCTGACTGGTGCAGAGGAAGGTTTACCTGGATTTCCGATAAATATGTGCATATATTTGGGGGGCCGGATTTGGCTCCTTTGAACACAAGGCCAAAGTCCCTTTGAATTGTGATTACACATCTTGTCGATTTGGGTCATCTGACCGAATGAGAACGCTGACTGTAATGTCAACCACACATCTTCACCTAGCCGGCCCGCATTCTGTTGCAGACACAGGCACAGCCTCTAAATCAGTGCTGTTCCATTTGTACTGGTCTGTCAGGAGGTTAAGGAGCTCACTCCAGAATAAAAGCACTGCGTCGAGGAAGTCTAAGCTGAGCTCAACACTGCTTAGTGCTAAAGACGCTTTGCAGGCTGCAGACGGACAGTAGTGTCCCGACCACACTTTGGTATGGCTCCAGGCGACACTCTAAGGTCTTGATCAAAACCCTAGAGGCTGGTTTAAGGAGGGTAGATGAGAAGAAACTACACCTTCACAAAAGTAAAAGGGATGGTGATTACATGAAAATTCTCGTTGAGGTTCAGTCTAAGTTAGGGTTCTAATGGAACGCCTCTTCAGTCTGGATTTCCGAGCGGATTCAGTACACATTCGTTGATTTCTTATGCGGGGGGGGAAAGCCATTGTGCGAGGCAACAGGGCTGGGGGAATGGCTGCAAATATAAATAAAATACGGGCCAACTGTGGTTCGGCAGCCTTAAATGTTAGCAAATAACACATCGTGGCATCAGGCTGCTCGTGGCCTCCTCCAGCAGCGTCATTCTCTCCTTTTACTTTATAACCGAATCCTGCATTTATTCATGGCAGCTGGGTCCTCAGGTGAAAGATCACATATTGCAGCATCTCTTGTAGTTAGACTTGCTTGTGCGATTGCTAGCAATCATCTCGTATCACGGGGCCACCTTAACGATGGGAGTTTTGTGCTCTAGGGATGTTGGAGCAGAACAAGAGGAGGACCCCAGATCTCTGATGACTGTGGAGCTTCCAGCCCTGCCTAACTGTGGGCTTCTTCATGTGAAGGGATAATTCCTTGTGTGTGTTCTAGTTTCCGTTTTCTGCAGCTGAACCTCATCCAAAGTGACAGAGAATTTGATACTTGGAAGGGGGTGGCTCCCAGAAACACAGTCTGAAGTGTGATATTGACTGAGTGGAGGAGGTGGGAAGGCAAATATTTAGAAGTCAGATTTTGCTAACTGGAAAGCTGGTGGCCCTAGTTATACACTGGTAGAGCATTTGAGCCTTTGCCAGCTGCAACTGGGAAAGCCAACCACGAGCTCCTGCTTTAGAGGAAATGGCAGGAAAAATTCAGTGCTGGTTAGCTCTCTGCCTCTCGCCACTTTTTAGCAAAGTCCTGCAAATGAGAGCTAGCCAGTCCGAGGGCAGATAAGGAGAGCAGTACTGCTTGGCCAGGGAGGTGCTCTCTGCCCCAGGTGGAGACGTGTATTGAGAACGTGAAACTTTGTTGCCTTTTATTCTAAAAAGTGAAGGGGGAGTTAGAGTGGCTCCCAAACCAGTGCCTTAGTAGGATATACGGCTGGTGCCCACCCCGCGAAGACAGGAGTGAGGGTACCGTCTTCCGCAGTGTGGACTGCCTGCCTCTGAACTCATTTATGTTAGAGGGCGACACTATAAAACAATTGTAAAAGCTGCTGGTATTTTGGATGAATGTAATGGAACCCGATCTTAATTGATGCTCAGGGCCCAGGGGCCGATTGTGAAAGTTTTCTTTGGTTATGCCGAGGCCTTGGTCCATCATCCTCTGGGCAGGAGGAGCGGCCCTGACAAGACCTGAGAAGAGTGGGTTTGGGCAGGTAAGGGGCAGGCAACCTCTAAGAGGCTACCTGTTCTGGGGGCACCTGGGCGGCTGAGTTGGTTAAGCATCCGACTTCGGCTCAGGTCCTGATCTCATGGCTCATGAGTTTGAGTCCCGCATCGGGCTCTGTGCTGACAGCTCAGAGCCTGGAGCCTGCTTTGGATTCTGTCTCCCTCCCTCTGCCCCTCCTCTGCTTGTGCTCTGTCTCTCTCTCAAATATAAATAAACATTAAAAAGATTAAAAAAAAGAAGGTAACTGTTCCGTACCCTCCCACCTCGCAGCTTGCTGGCTCCTGCCATTCTTCCGTGATGCTTGTATTCCTTGAAGTTTCGAAGGCATTTCAGATATTGGAAATCTCTTCTTAATGAATTTCAAATACTCAGAGTGGGGGATGGGCACAAGAATGCTCCAGCCCCCGACAGCTGCCAAGACCCGGGCCAAGCTCCGGGGAGCGAGGTAGAGAGGCCTAGAAGTGGCAAGGACGCCGACAGGGAATGGAGGAGGAAGGCCCAGAGAAATGTAACCGGGATCATCATTCTGGTAAAGGCCACTGCAGCCTGGGATGCTGGGATCCTGGGACAGGTTTCTCGCTCAAAGCCATTCTCTAAGGCCGATTCTTTGCTGCATCAGTGAGGTGGAATTTGATCCATGTAGACAGCTGATCTGGACATTTTTGGCCTGGATTATTTGTTTGACTGTCTCCACTGATCAAATTAACTGGATAATTGCCAAATCTCTTCTCAGTTGTGCTCCCTCAGGCAGCTGGTGCGGCCAGCAGGATGGGGTGGGCCTCCAAGGACAAGCCAGATGAGAGAATTAGCACATGCTTGCTACCTGGTATACCCAGGGAACCGGCCATTTAAAATCGGGGGTGAGAACTGGGGGCCAGGTTGGAAGCACGTGGGTGATAGAGGGGCCTCAGCTCTCCCGGCTTCACAAGCATCATAGGTCAGTGACGCAGCCTGCATTTCCCCCACCTAAGCCTCTAGACCAGCACATAAGATAGTGCTTCATTAGAACTGGCGAGCCGGGGCACCTGGGTGGCTCAGTCGGTTGAGCTGCTGACTTCGGCTCAGGTCATGATCTTGCAGTTTGTGAGTGCGAGCCCCACGTCGGCTGGCTGCTGCTGTCAGCCTGTCAGCACAGAGCCCGCTTGGGATCCTCTGTCCCCCGCTCTCTGCCCCTCCCCCACTGGCACTCTCCCCCAAATAAACAAATATTAAAAAAAAAAAAAAGAACTAGCAAGACGCCCTAATTCTGTGCCCACCTGCTGCCGTGTGTGCGTTCAGGGTATTAAGGGTCAATCTCTAAGTGTCTGTTGTGCAGGGAGATGCATTTCTTAACCTCTAGGGGCCAAGAAGAGCTTGAAAGAGGCTGCGGAAAAGACAGGGAAAGAGATCTTCCTTCTCTTACCTCAGGGTGGTTGGGATCCCGGGCTGTAGCTTGAACCGGCACACTTGAGTGGTAATCCGACTGTTGTGGGTGTTTCTTGTGTCTTTCACCAGAGCACATCTTCTTTAAGAGTGTGATTCTGGGTTGGTTTCCTTAGCACTTAGTACCGTGTCCTGCACATCATCGGTACTCAGTGAAGTGGTTAGTCTATTGCTTAATTCAATAAGATTTAGTGAGCTCTTATTACACGCTTGTACAGTCTGCGGAGCACAAAGTTGGTCAAGCCTAATTTGTGAGGAGCCCCCGATTCATGGAGCGAAAAGTGATCACAGTGCAGTATGGGAAGAGGGATGGTGGTTTTGAACAGAACTGCTTTGGGGTATTAGAATAGTGTTGGAGGTACTCTCACTAAGCCAGAGCCTTGAGGGGGCTGAGGAAACAAGTAACAAAAATGAGAAGAAGGGTGCCTGGGTGGCTCGGTTGGTTAAGCATCCGACTTCGGCTCAGGTCATGATCTCACAGTTCCTGAGTTCTAGCCCCATGTCTGGCTCTGTGCTGACAGCTCAGAGCCTGGAGCCTGCTTCGGATTCTGTGTCTCCCTCTCTCTCTGCCCCTCCGCTTCTCACGCTCTGTTTCTCCCTCTCTCAAAAATAAATAAGCATTAAAAACATTTAAAAAAAAATGAGAAGACCTGCCATTCCTGCGTAACAATCTGCTGGTGCCCAGTGAGGGCTGCCTGCCCTGAAATGGGGCTCCGGCTTCTTGGTTAGCTGGGGTGCATGCTCACTGCTTCTGCTCCTGGCTTGACCTCCTCAGATGAACCTTGGTTTGAGGGAGCAGAATGCTGGCTCCTCCCCCAACTCCTATCCCTGGATGGTCTTTTTTTTTAATGTTTATTTATTTATTTTTGAAAGAGAGAGAGAGAGGAGAGAACAAGAGGGAGAAGGGCAGAGAGAAAGGCAGATGGAGAATCCCAAGCAGGCTCCACTCTGTCAGCACAGAGCCCTACGCGGGGCTTGAACCCACGGACCATGAGATCATGACCTGAGCAGAAACCAAGAGTCGGTCACTCAACTGACTGAGCCACCTAGGCATCCCATATCCTTGGATTTTTTTTTTTTAATTTTTAAAAAAAATCTTTATTTTTGAGGGGGGGTGGGGAACCAGAGAGAGGAGACACAGAATCCACAGCAAGCTCCAGGTTCTGAGCTGTCAGCACAGAACCTGATGTAGGGCTCAAACCCCCGAGAACCCTGAGATCATGACCTGAGCTAAAGTCGGATGCTTAACCGACTGAGCCACCCAGGCGCCCCTGGATGGTCTTAGGAAACATATTCTAGTAGAGCACTAGACCAGGAGTCAGAAATCTGGGGCTGTCGGTCCAGCTCTGTGATTTGGGGCAGATCACTTTACCTCTTCCTCAGTTTCCACAATGAAAATGAAGTCCTCCCATGGTCTCTGTGTAGCTCCCAGTGTTTCTGTGTAACGGAGAGAGGCAGTGGAGCTAAAAGCCCTTCATAAACTGTTGACCAAGAATAAAGAACAGGCAGGTGGTTGCACCAAATGAACGGTTGGGGTCTCTGCCGGTGGGTGCTGCAGAGAGAAGGGGCGTCTGTCTGTATCCCTGGGCTGGGGCCTTTAGCATGCCTTCAAATAGGGCACCAGGAACTGGATGTCCACAAATGTAGGCCCGGCTTCTGGTCAGATCGTCCAAATGTTTGCCTTTAGATCCATTGAGAAACCACCGAGCAGGTGGGGAGGTGGGTGCAGGAGGCTCCCGGAGGCCTTTGTCAACAGAATCCTCGGTCCCCATGCACATGGTCTGGCCCCGAGGGCCGTACAGCTGCACGTGGCCCAGCCTGGCAAGGGGAGCGGGCTGGGTGTCTGCCCGTCTGTTCGAGCTCTGTTCCATGCGAGTTCCGCAGCAATCGCCCTCAAACCATTTCTGTTGGACTCCCTCTCTCGGGAACTTCTGCTTTGTCATTTAAAATAGTTTGGGAACTTCAGATTTAGCCGAGTTTCAGAGCGGTTTATGTGGTCTGTAGGCGGTTTTGTTTTTAAAATTCATGACAAGTTCCTTGCAACATGTTTTATTATATTTTCACCACCTGTTCTACCTTGGGGTGGTTTTAAAATCTGGGACTATCTATCTGTCTTTTTTTTTTTTTTTTAAGTTTCCTTATTTGCCATTTATGTGTCTTGCAAACACACACACACACACACACGCACATACACACAATGTGAATTTAAATATGGATACATATATACATGGAGATATATATATATATATATATATATATATATATATATATATATACATATATATATACACTCAGCTCCCCCTGTGGCTTGATTGGCTTTAAACTGTGGTTGTAATGTTGAAGGTGTATGTTTTGCCAGGCTAATTATGGAGTTTTAAATGATAAATTTATAAAACAAATAAAAACTTGTAAAACCCTTTGCCAGTGATAAGTGCGATCTCTGTGAACATTAATAGCAGAAAAAATACCCCCAAACACACACACAAAAACCCACAATATTTAATCCTCCAAGGAAAAAAGCCCTTGAAAGTTTTACAACTTATTCTAGCTTCCATTGAAGGGGAAAAGGGGAAGTAGTGTGCCCATTTTTACAGATGGAAAAACCAAGTCTCAAAAAGGGTAGCTGGAGGCTCAGTTGTAGAAGTGGGGTCTATCCCCAAATGCCCAACATCCATGTAATTATTTATAGTATCTCTGTGTGTCCATCAGGACAAGGGACCAAGACATATTTATAGCACTGTATTCTATTTCTTTTTCTCTAAAAATACAAGTAACATGCATTCAGGTCTAATGATGGTCTCATTTGAACCCCCGGATCCAACTGTGCCTGAAGCCTGGAATTTTAAGTTATGTGACTCAGTAAATCATCTTTGGGCTTCTTCTACTAGAAACTAAAGAAAAAAATAAAAAAAAAATCCCCAAACAAAAAAACAATCCAGAGTTACACTTTTTACATGTATGTACTTACATTTGACATAAAAATGTGATGTGAGGTGGGTATTATCATCTCCTCTTTTTAATAGACCAAAAAAGCCCAGGTATGCACATAGAATGTTTTACTGCTTATAAAACCAGGTCAACAGATATATAAGAGTCAAGACAAACTAAGCTTTTAGACGAAATAAAAAAGCAGTCTACTATATTTTCCATAATATCATTGGGAAATATACATTAGGCTCCCTGACATGGTGTCCTGTCATAACCCTTGTGTTGAGATTTTCAAGAAGGATTTTGTTTGTGGCATTGAGACAGTGACCCTCTCTTCATTGCATGGAAACCAAAGCTTCCCAAGGGCAATCAGAGAGCCCTCAATATCCTCTGTAGTCTTCTGCTTTTCTTGTCCCGCAGGGAGACGATTTGTAGTATTGCATGACTGGTAATATGGGAAACAAGTGGAGTGATATGTACAAGTTGCATGTTTTATGCGAGTGGAATCTGAAGAGTAATATCCTGGAACAAATAAAAGAAGTCAGGGTCTTGGAATGGTTAAGAACACGGACTTTGGTGTCATGCAGACAGACCTAACTTCAGCAAGATATTTGACCTCTTTAAACATCAAGTTCTCCATCTATAAATGAGAGTACTATGATCGGTAGTACGTCTCAATAAATGGTAGCTCTTCCTATGATCTCCCCAAACTCTGATCAAATAAATCTGGGATGCACTGCATGCTAAAATCTTAATCTTTGAGATTCATGTTCATGAGTATATTAAAGACTTGGAGGAGTCCACCAGTAAGGAAACCGATTGCTTTCATTTATCCCAGTGTTTTCAGATCTAACTTAAGCATAAAATACTTCTCTCCTCTCTGATCTTCTTGCAGAACCAGGGGTCCCATGGAACCCACTTTGAGAAACCCCAGGGGTGCGCAACCTATAGTAATTGAGGGGGGATTCGTTAGGCCACCACTAGGGGGTGTGCCAGCCAAGTTTTCTGATTCTCAGTCAGAAAAGAGGGTTTGCTCTCTGCTTCCAAAGAATAAGAAAGAGCTTTTGAAGGATTCACTGGGGAAAAAGAAGAGGCCAAAATGGCCATGGTTTGGGGGAGCAGTAGAAGTAAAAAGAAGTGTGGTCACACCATGTGGAACGATGGAAGTTTTCCTGCCCTTCCTTTTCTGATGTGCAAATGGCTGACCTTTGGACAGTGAATCAGCAAAGACCTGGGAATGGCTGACACGGAAGGAATGACTTGGGGGCCAGGCCAGGGCAGGGGTGGGGAAGGGAGAGGCAGGCCTGCAGTGGAGCATCAGAGGCCTCAGGAGGGGGAGCCTCAAAAAGACCAACACTCTCCAGGATATTGGCTTCTGTATCTGCTATGAAGATTATATAATAATAATAACAATAAAAAATAAGATGTTCACATTAGCATAAAATACATACTTCATAAATACATATTTTCTGTCAAGTAGAGCAAAAGTATGTTTGTGTGTAAGCGAATCCAAAGGGTGCATTTGGAGGTGGTCACTGCACATCAGATGATGAAAGTGTTCATAGTAGGGAATTTGGGAAATGCAGAGAAGCAAAGTGAGATGACTCGTAATCACACCCGCTTCCCCAACATTTTGAAGCAGGTAGGGGGTGTGTAAATAACTGGGTATTTGATGGAGCACGTGTGGGTTAGGGTTCTTTTGGTTACAGTGACAGAAATCCAATTCAAGCACCCTGGGTAAAAAGGGGGCTTCGTTCTGAAGACCTAGGCTCGTGTGTCTTGTGGGTTCCAAGGGCGGAAGTGTGGCCGGCCCCAGGAGCAAAAACAGCAGAGACTCGCGTGCTGTGACTCTTGTTTTTCCCTCTGTGCGTGTGCCCCCTCTCGTCTCTTCTCTCCGTGGATCAGCTGCCGGCATCTCTGGCCCACGGGCTAGGACATGTGGACCCACATCTGCAACTCCTGGCCACTATGTCCTATCGCTTCTACTGCTGGAAAGAGACAGATTCCCTCAGTTCCAGTTCAGAATTACCGGGGAGGGAGACGATTGTCCTGGCTAGGGTCGCACATCTACCTTGGACCATCAGCTGGGGCCAGGGCCAGCCATACTGTGCAACTGTGCATGATGACTCCTCTGTGGCAACTCTATTTGTGTGTGTGTGTGTGTGTGTGTGTGTGTGTGTGTGTGTGTGTGTGTTTGTGTGTGTGTGAAGTTCCCAGAAAAGCTGGAGCTGGGGGGGGGGGGGAAGGGATACTGGCAGACAAAACAA
>NW_024412426.1:4923285-4949533 GCF_014898765.1 Herpailurus yagouaroundi
TTTTTTTTTTTTTTTAATTTTTTTTTCAACGTTTATTTATTTTGGGGACAGAGAGAGACAGAGCATGAACAGGGGAGGGGCAGAGAGAGAGGGAGACACAAAATCGGAAACAGGCTCCAGGCTCTGAACCATCAGCCCAGAGCCCGACGCGGGGCTCGAACCCACGGACCGCGAGATCGTGACCTGGCTGAAGTCGGACGCTTAACCGACTGCGCCACCCAGGCGCCCCATGTTTTCTATATTTATATAGCTGGGATTAAACTGTATGCAAATGTATCCTGTATCCTGTTTTTAATCCAACCTTATGTCATCACTATTTCCCCAGTCCTCAAAATCTTTGTAAGCAGCATTTTAAATTATTGCTTTGTATTCAATTATTTGGATTCACTTAGCACATTTTCAATTGTTAGATTGTGTCTATTAAATTTTTTGGAGTTTCCATTAAATGTTTTCAAGGGGGATGCGCCGTTAGTGATAACTATGATGGAAGGAAATTTTCTTGACTCTATCGAGGATTAGGTTCATTACTGTGAATAAAAATAAATAGGAGTTGTGCCCACAGTTCTCCTCCCCTTTCACAGGTAATGCAGACTGTTCTGGGGCTCGGCCCCTACGGCGCATTGCGTTTCTCCTCCACCCTTCCCCAAAGCCAACAGTGGCAGTGGGAGTTGACGTTGAACAGTATGGAGGAAAGCAGGCAGGAATAGAGGTATGGTGGTCCCCTGGGGGCTTTGAGTCTACTGTTTTCCACCTGGTTTGCATCTGGAAGCAGGTCTAGGTAAAGTGAATCATCTGTGAATAAGCCCTTCCACCCAGGAAACTGAGATCCACATGCCCAAAGTCAGGCATCTCAGGAATGGGGCCCCATTTGGACGGGGCTGGGTGTGTTAACGCAGGAGACTCTGGGAATGGAGGCAACTGGGGGACCTGAGCAGAGGCTGGCTCTTCAATTCTGTGTGCAATTCACACCCCTCTGTTCTAGGGAGCAGACAAGAGTCGCGCAGCCATGAACCTGCCACACTCTTTTTTGGGAAGGGATGGCCTTTGGCGGTTGCCAGCATCCCAGGATTTTTCTCAACTTGGAATTAAACATTTGCTCAGGTTGAAATGGGGCTTTAATGGCCCTTCATGGAATGAGATTTCCTGGATGTGGGGGTCACTGGAGGTACTCCAGTGGAGGGCAAAGAGTCCCTGATGGTGACAACCTTAGCCAAAGAACTTAGACTATTGGAAGGAAGCTCCATGTAATGCCACCAGAAAGGGGAGGAAAGTGACAATGGTGTCCTACTGTGTGCCAGGCCCTGTGCTTTACATTTTATTTTTCTGAGGTTTTAAATGGGGTTACCCTACACAGTATTCTTTGTGTTGATTTGATTGGACATTTATTGCTGCTCTATTATTTCAGGTGATCTCTGTTTTAGGGGGAAGGTTCAGAACGTCCTCTGCCATTGTTTTTCTGCATTTTCTAACACTTTCTATTTGTGGAATACTATGTTTTTTATTAGATATTCCAGTTCCTTCTGTGCTGGAGTGGCTCCAACTGATGTTTTATCATTCTTATTTGTTTTGAATAATAATAAGGGAATAATAATACTAAATGCCCTGACTCCAGGAGGTGGAACATTTCTCAAGCTAGGGCTGTATTTAATTTTGTTTTGGAAACTGCTGAAATTATTCAGCACAAGAGGGCCAAGAGGCACTGTGTTTCTGATTGGGAGTAGGGAAGCTGGAAATAAAACTATTCTTGCTTTGTCAGAGGGGAAGGGAGTCTGATACCTGCATGTGATGCTTACGTCCATGGTGAGATCATACCTGTAAGCTTGAGAGCACGTTGGAAAGTCTTGACTGTAGAGGACAATCCCATTTATTTGAATTTTCTACTAAAATTGGAGTTTGGGGACATTGATCAGTATTTGGACACTAGGGAAGAAGTCTTTGGTGAGTAAAGAACAAATAGAGCAGCAGAGGAAAAGTTTAATTCCTGCAAAATAACTACCTTTGTAGCTCCTGTTAGGGTAACTCTGCCAGGCTAACTGGTTGACTGTTGAACTGAGGGGTTGCTAACCTGAGAGGTTGTAAAGGGATGTGCTGTTTCTAAGTTGATGAAGCCACATTTCCTCCAAGGCGACCACACTAGGACTTTCTAATTCAGATCTCCCTCTGAGTAAGCAAAACTCTAGTTAGTGCAATCATAACACAGTTCTCTCTCGATACTATTTGGCCCTTTCAAGGAATTGTAGCTGGTCCCTTAACAGTTTTGTTCTCAGTTTCCTCATCGATAAAGTCGGGGTAATAATGGGTCTTCCTTATGGGACTGCTGGGAGAATTAATTGAGCTAATTAATGGAAATTGGTTGAGCTGTGCCTGGCACGAAGTGATCAATAAATGCTACTTGTTTATTTAGGTGGCGGCCAGGTACATACGGGTTGCCTCGCGGAACTGCACTGGTACCTCGCTCCTATCTCCGCGACAGTGAGCTTGTGTTCCCAGAGCAGGTGGCAGTGATAGTGAGGAGAGAAAGTTCGCAGGCATGTTGAGACAGGAAATGGGCAACTGACACTTATTGAACCCACGCTATGTAGCATGTGCTGCCACACCAGTATTTTATTACTTTAACAAATAATAAATCGATACCAAGTACTAAATGCGTGCATGATGAGAAGGGACAGAAGATGTCGTCTCCTTTAGAGCCCAGGAGAAGTGGAGAATCTTGCCAAGCAGAAGCGGCATGTGAATGAGAGCAACGCACCCTGCTTCCGTGCCCATCCAAGGCTCCACACCTGCAGACCGCCTGCCACGTGCATTCTGGAGAAAACACAGCTTTGTGAATGATTTATGCTGGAATCTGATGGAGCCAAGTGATCCTAGGCCAGGCTACTCCAGACAAGATAGCCCATCAAAACAAGGTCGAGACCCATTTTCGGACCTAGGGGAGAAGCATGGCCATGGCCAACTCCCAGGCACTTGGCAGAGGTCAGTTGTGGCATTCAGATGGTCCTATAGTTGTCTAACTTCAGGCCGGTCCCTTGACTTTTCCGAGCCCTACTTGCATTCTCTGCTAAGTGGGGACGGTGATACTCACCTTGTGGGACAGACAAGGATTGGAAGTACTACAACGTGGACAGGATAGTACCCAACTGTTCTAGACTGAATTGTATCTCTCCCGCCTCCAAATTTCATATGGTGAAGTCCTAAACCCTGAGTACCTCCGAACGTGACCTTATTTGGAAATAAGGTTGTTGTAGCTTTGATTAGTTAAGATGAGGTCGTAGTGGAATAGGGTGGGCCCCTCATCCAAAGTGACTGGTATCCTTATAAAAAAGGGGAAATTTGAACACAGAGACAACACAAACATGGGAAGAATGTCACGTGAAGGTGGAGGCAGAGATCAGGGTTTTGCAACCATAAGTCAAGGAACCCCAAAGATTGCCAGCAAACCACCAGAAGCTAGGAGAGAAGCATGGAACAGGGTCTCCCTCACAGCGCTCAGAAGGAGCCAATTTTCTGACACTTGGATCCTGGAGTTCTAGCCTCCAGGTCTTTGAGACGATGCATTTCTGTTGCTTAAGTCCCATACTTTGTTACTGCAGCTTGAGAAAACGAATATGCCAACCACGAGGAGCCCATCATCATCCTTGATAATTGCCACGGTGGTTTTTTTTGCCTCTGATTGCCTTCCTGGTGGCTTTCCCCAAGGCATCCAGCAGGCAACCAGAACCACCATTTGGAAGGATGCACAAAAGGAACGTGCTGGGGGGGGGGGGGGGGGTGGGGGGAGGGTCGTGGGGGGTGGTGTGGAAAGACCGGTGCTAAGACAGAGAAGTGATGATTTTCCCTCCAAGTCTAAATGTCTCCACCACGTGCAGCTCAGCCTGGGCAGAGTGTCTACCAACCTCTCCTTCTTCTCGTGTCCCCGTGCCCATCTTCTGCTCCTCCTCTGCTCACATGTCTGCTTCATGCCCATCTGTGCTGTGGGGTCTTAGAGAAGACTATTTCTCTAAGTCCCAGCAAGGCTCCTGGATCTGCCAAACAAGGATGCCTGGCTTGGCGGAGGGATCACAGAGAATTGTCATGACAACTCCCTAGGCTTGGGAAGCGCTTCTGCACAGTGCTTTCTTCTCCGTTGGCCCTTGGAAGAGTCACACAGGGCAGGGAGATACCTGGAGCAAACGCGGTTTCTGGGAAGGTGGGACTGGGGGCTGGGGGTTGGCAAGCGGCGAGTAACTTTCAAGAGTGAGGAGCAGGAAGCAAGATGGTAGTACTGTGATTTCTTCAAAGTGCTGTGAGCCTGGGGGTGGGAATGCGGGGACTGGGTCTCCCGGTAAGGCTTGGGAGAGTTCTGGAACACGGTGTCTCTTTTTCTTTCCTCCTTTCCTCTTCTCGTTTTGCTCCCTGTCTTCTGCACGTTTCTTCTCCTCCTTAGCTGGGTGCTTATGGGGCCAGCCTTATGTTGCACCCGCTGAGTCCTCCCGTTCATCTGGTCTGGTTCCCAATGTGTGATTTAGTGGTGGTGCGTGCCCCGCACACGAGCAGGAGGTGGCGGGAGGGGAGAGGGAGGCGGGGGGAGAACCGTTTGATCTGCTAAAACGCACCTTAAGAGCAAACCCATCCACATTACGGAAGGTATCAGCTGGGTCCTGCCTACAGTTATGTCAAACAAAGTGTGCTGCGAAGTGCCAACTCTCCCTTTGTGCTGTGACACCGAGAGCTGCCAAAAGATATTAAAAAGCTTGCATGAACTAGGTGATGGCAGCTGTAACTATCTAAGTTATTGCCTGGCAGCTGCAGCACTGCCTCACTGCTGCTGGCCGCCTTTCTAGTTGGTTCTCCATTTGTTTGCCCTTTCTCTAGCAACCGAGAGCCCCGAGCCTGCGGTGGGCGAGTGGCCGCCCCAGCCCCCTTGCGCCTGTGGTAAGGGAAGCTCGTGGCCCCGCCGCCGAGGAGGGACCCCCCCCCACCCCCCCGCCGTGACGTGGCTCCTGGGGAGAAGTGGTTTCTCCTGGCCGGGCCCCAAGCCTAGTTCTGCATCGGTCAGCTCGACTTTAAGGAGCCTTGGCCGAGCGGATACACAGAGCAAGTACGCACGCCCAGGCGCAAGCACCAAATGCAGCTTTTTGTATTTGTGTGTGTGGCTTTTTTTTTTTTTTTCCCTTCCCCGTTGGCTCCGAGTGAGCTAGAACAATATCGCCAGCTCCAAGCCCTGCCAGTCCTACATCTGCTCCCTAAAACCTCCAGCAAATAAGAATACGGTGGGGTTGTTTAACCAACACTTACAATATACACACTTTTCAGCTCCTCTCCCCCTGGGTTGCCCAGGCTCGGAGATCTGGATGCTGGTGGCAAAGGGTTGAGAGATAAGGAGCTAATGATCCCTGTGGGCATCTGTCTCTGAAGCCTCCTTCTCTGGCATGTTGATCTGTGGCATAAAATACATTTCATTGTCATGGGCTTCGGGGAAGGTGTCTGTACCGAGCTGTTTTTTTGTATTCTTCTGTTGAGTTTGGTCTTTTCAGCTGTCTGTTAAATAATTCATACAGCTCATGAAAGTAATATTTCTGGGATGTAGGGGGTTCCATTTTTCCAATTCCCTTTCACTCCATCTTTTTTTTTTTTTTTTTTTTTTTTGAAGCGGTTGTGGGGAGAACTTGGCAGGCGTGGCCTGGGTGGTATAATAAAGCCTTCTGTCTTTTCCTCTCACCTCTCCAGCTCAGGCTGGGAGGGCAGGAGGGGTTGTTGACCTTCAGTGGGCCAAGTCAAGGTGAAGGCTGAGGTTGGAGTTTGGTTTTCATCTCAGAGTTCAGCCATAAAGAGATCCAAAGGCATAGGCCTTTTTAAAATTCTTGCTGCGAGGGCCTTTTCCTTCAATATTCTCCCAAATGCTTGCCCAGTGCCTAGCATGGGACTTTACCCCTGGTAGATAATGGCTGTCTAGCAAAATGGATTGAATTGAGGCCATTCTGGAGGAAGGCAGGACTCAGCATTCGTAACCTCTGTTATGATGAAGTCAGTCAAATAACCACACTGGCCATTTTGTTTATCTGCACATGTCAGGGTGGTGTTCAGGTTTTGTCAATGCAAAAGCAGCGTCTTGTTCTAGAATGAGTACAACCTTTCCATTCCAGCCCAGCAGAGCCCAGACCTGGGTTTTACGTCCTACAGAGTGCTGGCCTCACTTTTGGCACTGGATTGCGGTTGAGCATTTGTCTATAACCCTCAAAGTTCCCTGAGAGCAACGACCAGGACTGCTTTGCTCATTACTGGAGGCCCAGCACCAAAAGCAATGTCGGACACCTAGCAGGTGTTGTCTAAGTGTTTGTTGAATGAATACGTAAAGTTGCACATGATGTCATATACAACCTTCCGGAAAGTCTGAGGTGGGAGGAAGGTTTGTCAGAGCCTCCCCATCCCGCTGGATGCCTCCTTTATCCTGGATCTCCTCAGCCCCTGAGGTGCCCTTGAGGAGCTCATGTGTAGGTGCCGTGGCCATTATCTTCTCTCAAGTGAGGGTCTTTGGAAAGGCCCTGAAGACTCAGGCTCTGGAGGCAGATGACCACCCACTTGTTGGCTCTGTGACCTGGGGCAAAGACTCCATGCCCTTATCAATAAACTCTAAACTCATCTCAAAGAATTACTGGAGTGTGTTATAAACCGAATGTTTGTTTCTTCCCCAAATTCATATGTTGAAGCCCTGTCTCCCAGTGTGGCTATCTTTCGAGAGGGAGTCTCCCAGGAAGTAATTAAGGTTAAATGAGGTCATAAGGGTAGGGCCCTTATGCTACAGGGAAGAGGTGCCAGAGAGCTCACTCTTTCTCCTTCTCTGCATGCTCCGAGGAAAGGCCATGTGAGGACATTGTGAGAAGGTGGCCATCTACAAGCCAGGAAGAGAGCTCTCACCAGACACGGAATTGGCTGCAACTTTGATCTTGGGCTTTCTAGGCTCCAGAACTGTGAGAAAACAAATGTCTGCTGTTTAAGCCTCCCAGTCTGTGGTATTTTGTTGTGGCAGCCCGAGCTGACTAACATTCAACGACATAAAAACAGAAATCATAGCACAGTGTTTGGCACATAGTCAGGGAAACAGTATGGAAGTCTTTGTCAAGTATTTATGGTCCACCAAGGACACGAGGCTGGGGTGGGGGGAAGGGTGGAGAGAGCAGAGGAACCTCCTTGTCTATATTGGGAAAGGACTGGGAATGGTTTTACATGAATCTGGGAAGGTTGTGGAGGAGGTGGGATTTTAGTGGGCGTGACGATGCTTGAGGTCTTTGGAAGGCAGAGGTGATGGGAGGCCTTTCTGATCCGAGGGACAGACAGACGAAGGCATGGGAAGGGGCGGGGACTTCTATCATTGAGGGCTGACTGTGTGCAAGACCTGTGCTCTGTGTGTCACACACGTCCCTTCACCCAACTCTCTAGTCCCCCCGGCCTACCCATCCAGTAGGTAGCACCACTCCCAGGCTACAGACAGGGCAGGTGATGAGAAGGGCTAGAATTTACTGCACACTCGCAGGTGTCTGGGTACATGTATATTCTCCCTGGGTCCTCACAGCAGTCCCATGAGGTGCATTGTGGCATCATCCTAATTTTATAGATGAGGCCATCAAAGCATAGTACTACGGTTGAGCGTCTGGCTCAAGGTCACGCAGCTAGTGGTGCTGGCAAAGGTATTAGACCGGGCAGGCCAACTGCTGAGTCTGTTTTTCGTCACGTACATTGATGTCTGGGTCATGCTTTGTGCTTCCTGGGGGCTGAATAAATGGGTCCAGATCCCACACTGGCAGGACTGAGACTTGAATCCAAACCTTTCCGCTGTATCACACTGCCCTGGAGGCAGGAATGTGATCCCTAAATCGTGGGGTCTGCCGAAGGAGCAGCGGCAGTAATGGTAAAAATGGACCAGGAGGGATGGCGACAAATGACGCAGCATAGGGAGAGAGACAGTGTCTGGGCCCCGTGGGGGTGGGACGCGGGAAAGCAGCTGTGGTGTGTGCAGGGCAAAGTGGTGGGGTAATCTTCATAACAGCCCCAGGAGTTTGGCACGATCATTATCCCCATTTTATAGATGAGGAAACTGAGACACAGAAAAGCTAAGAACCCTGCCTAGGATCACACTAAGTGGCGAAAGGCAGGATTTGAACCCAGATGAGGTGGCCTCTGTACCCATCCCTCCTGTTTTGCCATGCTGCCTTCAGTGGAGCCTGGATGATATTACTGGATAACCTGGTTGGGGGGGGGTGTTTATAGGCAAAATAAAGAAGACAGAGGGAAAATATTGCATGTCTCCTCACTGGCAGAGGACCTGAGAAGGTCAGGTGTCCCCTTTATCAGCGAGGCTGGTGCCAGTACGGGCCTTGGTGCTGCTTCGGGGGTACTCTCCCTGACCCAGTGCTCAGCAAACAGATTTGCACTGACGACAGTAGACGTCACGGGACTTGTGCACCCTGGTGACGCTTGGGGTGTTTCCAGGAGGCCCCTGTTTCACCTCGGCAGATGCCATGGGGCTCTGTGTGGTATGGGAGCAAGCATCATGGCTACTGCCCTCCCTCGGTACTGACCTCAGCTGGTGGCCTTCTGCGAACCACTGTTTCAGATGCTGCCGGGCTTGGAATCCAGCCGGCTCTTTACTAGCTGTCTAACCACGGGCTAGCCTCTCTTCCCTGTGTGTTGGCTTCCTCACCTGTGCAGGGTGGATGGTCATCGTACGTCGTCACGGGGCTGTGTGTGTGTGGGGGGGGGTGCGTACACGAGGTGCTCAGAGCCATGCTTCATACCTGTTACCCAGTATTAGCCCTCATGGCCCTGTTCCCATCCCAGCTGCTCTGGCTGTCTACATGCTTGTGACTTGCTCGCCACCACGGCGTGCAGGCTTCACGGCAGCTCTCCTCACCTGGCGTCTCCATCACTGACCTGCTGGGGCCCAGCAGCAATTCTGAATGCACTGGGTGAACTCCCTGGGTCTCCTCCGGGGCCCGGTGGAGCTGTGATCTGTCCGGCTGAGTGGCTGACCGTCCGGCTGAGCTGTGATCTGTCCGGCTGACTGCCGTACGTAAGGGCTGGCTCGGCCCTTCCGTTCCACCTCTGGTTCTTCACGACCGTGGGATTGTTTGTTTTCTCCCGTGTCCGAAGGCGTCACTGTCTTTTTCTTAGCCATCTTTGTAGATGTAACAAGTGAAGTCACCAAGGCCTTCAGACAAAATGAGAAGAAGGGATCCGAAGACAGCTCTTGTATCCTTTTCTTCCCAAACTGCCTCGGTATTAAATAACTATTCCTGGAACACCTTTTGTGCCAGGCTCCGGGGACCCAACACAGACAAACTGGACACGGTCCCAGCCTACAGAGAGCTTTCAAGCCCAGGAGGGGGCCCGTAAACCAAATGTGAAGAGGCTGTGGCCGACAGTTAATCCGATGTCCCAGACAAAGTTCTGCTGAGCGGGCTTGTCCATAACAGGTTTGCTGCAGGGAGTTGCGCTCCGTATGCCAGACTGACCGGCGTTTGAGGGAATTGTATAGCATGTTCTGTTTTGGTGTTACTAAGCACATTGCAGGGTTTGGTAAAACCCCTGAATTTGAGTGGTGTAACTTTCATTGCAATTGCCAAGGCTTCCAATTAGCTGTAGGTGGAGAATCCGCTTTGTAAACGGCCCAGTTTTTAGTCTCAGACTGACCGATTCCCACCACTGTGGCTTGCCCACGTCACACGTGCTGCTTTCTCAGGGACCCCACTTTGCATATCAAATTTGTCCCACCCAACAAACATTATTCATAATGAGCCTACTGCGTGATAGCCACTGTGCTGGGCCTGGGAACTATAAGCTGAATCAGACACGAGTGCCCCGAGGCTGATTCAGCTCAAAGAATTTGCGATCTTTCCCCGAGAAGTTGGGCATGAACAATTTTTGTAAATCTGTTTTTAAGCGTATTAAGAGAGTTTACTTTTGAAAAGAATCTTCAAATTCAGTGTTTGGATTTTCTGTACACTGTGTGTGTGTCTCGAGGGTGGGGCAATCTGGAACTCATGGTAGCTGAAGCGAAGGATAATTAGGAAGACAGTGACACAGTGTCCCTTCTAGAATGGAAGGGGCCCAGGTAACTGTCCAATCCAACTGCTGGATTTTTACAGATGAGACAATTCAGACCCCAGGACATGACACGAATGTCTCTGGTGGCTGAACTGGCCAGTGGCAGAGCTGGGGCTCGTGTCAAAGGCTCCTGTCTATGTGCCCCGATGCCTTCTTACACGGCGAAACCAGTTGTCCAGGCTTTCTCGTTTCCAGGTTCCCCCCTTCGGTGCAAGGAAACGGCCGTATAACCTTTCCATAAAACCAGACGGGGCTGTTTAATCTCAGGCCAAATTGCCCCCCAAAAGCATTGGTCCTTGGGGGCCCAGGTTCTGCCACTCTCCGTCCACTTGGAGCTTCCGTGCAGCATTTCAACCCCGCTGCAGCATTTGGCTACTTGCAGTCACTCCGCTCCAAGAGATTGTGTGATGCTGACAGTCCTCTTGTGCCCAGAAATCCTACTAGAGGAGGAAGGACAGATGCAGCCACCACTGCCCTTGGTGGGGGAGGCCATCGAACAGAAGGGCACGAGAGCAGGGACATGGCACACGAAGCCTATTGTCCCGGCCACGGCGGCCCTGGGCACCTCAGCGCCTGTTCTCCTGGGCTGCTCCCGCTTGAGGCAGGTGGAGCACGGACGGGCATGTGGCCCTGGAGGCCGCCCCTGCCAACAGCGGCCCCGGTGGGCGTGGGGAGCAGGAAAGGGCCTGGCGTGTTCTTCACGCAATTCCTCACTTATTTGGACTAGCAAAGTACTGACTTTGGGAGTTTGACTCTTCTCGCAAATGAGAACCCGAGGGCTTTGGTGAAATGAGGGGCGGACCAAAATCAAGAGCCTTTCTTCAGAGCTCTTAGAAGCTCTTCAAGGGGTGGCTTAAGATTTTGGCTGTGTCCTCGTCACCCCCAACTCGTCTCTCTGGCTGGGGTCCTGTGCTAGTCCTGGGAAAGGTGATGCCCTTACTGCACGCATTCAGAGCAGAAAAAGGGGAAGGGGCCACTGGGAAAATCTGGCGGTCATCTGGAAGATGCTGATCTTCAGCTGAGCGCCTGTAAAATGATAACCGGCCTGGCCCGGAGGAGAGGGGACAAAACCAGATAAAAGAAAAGCCCCAAACAAAGAGCGTTCATTTCAGCTCCTCTGTCTTCTTTCAGAGGAAGACTAACTACATGATTGTTGTGAACTAGAGTCAGGACCATGGGGACCAGAACATTCTCTGCTGATTTTCTTTCTTCTCCTTTTTCTATGGAGGGGTGTGTGGAGAAATAGTGGGGGGAAGAGAAACTTGTTGAAGAGAGCCGAGCAAACAATGGCTGGTGAATGCCAAAGCTGGCAGTCAGTGGTTCTTAATGTTTGAATGGAAGTGGCTGGAGCTCGCTTCCCCCCCGCCCCCCCCCCTCCACGGTCCATGTTGCCAAGAAAACATGGAGTAGCTGTTTTAAGCATTTACAAATGGTAATGTACCAACAGCTGGTCTCAGTCCAACCGAGCTATTGTAGGGGTATTAAAAAGACAGGCCAGAGTTGGAGATGTACTGCCAACCTCCCTTGCAGAGTTGGGGAACATTTTCCTTGGAAAAAAAAGGTCTTATATTCCTGCAGAGATCGACAGGACGGTTCCTCCCGTGGAGTCAGTGCCTTGCTTGGCAGAGGAGGCCGCGCGGGCAGGCGAGCCAAATGCTTCGGCGACAGGGAAGCTGGGAGTCAGGGGGCTCGCGGCGGATTTATCAGCGTGGCCACGCCGCCTCCCTGCCCGCGGTGCGACGCGATGCGTGTGCGCGTGCGTGTGGACTGGGCCGTCCGCGTGGCCCGGGCCGTGTGGCCTCCCACGGCCGGCGCGTGCGCATGAGCCGCCGCCCCGCTACGCTACGGTCCCCTCCTGCTCCGTGTCTCGGCTGTGTGCTCCAAATCCATCGCGCCTTTCCTTTTTGCTCAGGCCAACGGAGGGAGGAGAAAATCTGAAAACTCGGTCCTCCCTCCCCGCCTCCCACCTCCTGTGCCCCTCGATGGCACAGGGAGGCACCTGAGGGAAGGGCAGCCCCCCCCCCCCCCCCCCCTCCCGCCCCCCGTTCTTTGTCACAACTCCCTCTGTCTGGGGCACTCTTCAGGGTTTTGTTCATCTCAGGAAATTGTAATACACAGAGCATGCTTCTTCGCTAAATGTAATTACCAGCGGCCCTGTGTTTATGGATGAGGCATGGTGGAAAGTAATAGAAAATGATTATTTTTCGTTCTGAAGGCCTTCTTTATTAGTGGTGCGGTAGGGACGTCAGCTGCCTTCTCTGAATGGCAATGCAATGTTTTGCTTTCCCCAGCAAGATAAACGATCTTATTTGTTGATGTTTGGTGCTTGAGATGACATTTATGTGAAATAAAAGGGACCAAATTAATAATAAAAAAAAATGATTAGCCAGACACAAATGAAAAATGTACATCTCTCCCCCACCCCAGTTAAGTTGTTTGTATTTACATGCTATTCACAAATAATGGCAAAATGCCCACTAGTTGGATGGCAAGGATTTTTTTTTTCTTTTACAATCATATGGCTCGATTCCGTTTTCCAGATCTTGTCTGAGAGCTGCTATTTGAAATAAAAATGTTTGCATCCGTTTCCTCATTAATCCTTCCGTTGTAATACAACCTGCTGCAGGGAAATGGCAAAACAGATGCAACAATGAAAATTAAAAGGGATGGACACTTATCTTGGGCTATAAAAGCTGCTAACCATGTAGGAACTAGAGAGGCTTTTGGACAGAAAATATGGCAAATGATAGAAACGATCATCGGACTAAGAGTTTGCTATTTGGAAAACTCTGGTGGGACATTTCTCTGCTCGTAACGGCTGGAGGATCACTCCTCAGCTAAGTGTACACCCGAGAGAGTGCTTGTCTGCTTTGCCTTGAGGCCTGTCTTCAATATTTGGTGCGTCTACCCATCTGGTTTCTCATTGGGCTGGAATTTTCTCGACACGAAACAAGCGCTTTGCAGAGTCTATAGACCTCCTATTTTGGGGGCTCCGTATTTTGTTTGGAAATATTGCTTCCTGCCCTCTTGGGAATCAGAGGCTCAGAGCAGAGCTGCACTGACCTTGGTCTTTATTTTTGCAACCAAACACATTGTCTCCTGGGAAGGTGGAAGGGTTTATGGCACGAGTAGGGGTGAGGGAGCATGAGTCCACATTGCTCAGACGACTTGGTGAAAAGGAAGAAGGTTCAAATGCACCTTTTTGGGAATACGTGATACCAATGTACGTCCCAGTCTGGGTTTTTTCCCCCCCATATAATTGCCTGATGTTACCTCATGCTTCTATTCAACTCCTGAATTCATAGGGATTTGGGGGTGTAAGCAGATTCAGCGTTTTTGTGTGTATTTATTGAGCATCACCTGTTTGCAGTCTGGGCGTAATACACAGAGAGAAAGGCAGAAACATGGTCTTTGCCCCCGTACAGCTTATAAACCTCTTGGCGGAGACCGAATTGGCACAATTAAATAGACATAAAGACAAATAGCCAACCTGAGCGGTGCACGCGGGAGTTGATGTGTGGGATGTGGGATGAGAACATGACTCAGGGCAGAAGGTTTATGGTGTTGGAGCCCTGCACGCAATGCCGAGGGCACGAGGCAGTACCACTTGCTGATGGACCAAACAAACCCTGGCCGGTGACCTGGACAAGTGGAGGGGATAAGGGCCCACGCATGTGGAATGTTTGTCCAAATATTTCAGGCTTCCGGCGACTAGCCCTTGGCTTGAGTGACACAATGGAATTAGTTTTGGGTCAGACGGAGATGCATTTCAGACCTGTCTAGGAGGTCTGGTGGAGGAACACTAGTGGTAAAGAGGTTCTGCAGCTGGGTTAAGTGTCGGCTCTGACTTGGCCTTAATCTTTCAGTATCTCTGTTCTCAAATCCGTGAAATGGGTAGAATCATAGTGCCCACTTTATGGTAACAATATGAGGATTAAATTATAGAATGTAGCACAGGGCCTAGCACCAAGCACATACCCAGTAGATGTTAGCATAAACAAAGAACTGTTCTTATCCTCTCGATATATCTGTTTTGTTTTCATTTCTATTCTCGTCTGAGACGCGGGTCCAAGTGTGTGTTAATTGTTGTACTTAGGATCATCATGACGAGGGTGATGCTTCCCTTTTCACTTCAAAGGGAGGCCCACTCCAAATTATATAGCTGAAGGCAGGAAGCTGGGCTAAATTACCTCTCACGGTCGTTTCTCAGAATCTGGTTCTTGAATCTTTCGAATTCTGCTGCTTCAAAAGCCTTAGCAGGACTTGGCCACAGGGAACTGTGCCTTTTGGTGAGTGGGTGGGCAGGCAGAGGTTGATTTGGCACAGCCCCCAGGACAGAAAAAGTCCCACTGATGATGTAGTTGGGAGCCTGGTTCAGTTGAAAACCTGTTGAAGCATCTTTGTCAGCAGAACCAGTGATCTGCTCCTGGTGCTGCCGAAACCCGCGCTACTAGGCAGGAACTCAGTAGCCCAGTGTCAAGGTGTGAGGACTGGCGAATGCAGCAGAGGGACCAAGCTGGTGCTGTGCGAGCAGAGATGGATCAGAGGGCGGGAGGAGGAGGGTCAGGGCCGGGGACATGGCTCTTGTCAAGCTAAACCTTAGGGTAGGTCCTAGCGTGGCGTCCTCGTTCATCACTAACTTGGGCGTGAGCATTGACAGTTACACCCAAATTACAGCCTCGCAGATGTGGATAGGTGTTAATAATGAGATCCTCGAGGGAAGCGCCACAGCTTACCCATCTTTGTATTTGATTTCAGTGGCACTTGCACTTGCTGGCCCAGAGTGGACTCTTGCTATCTGTTATTAGGTGATTGACTGTGTGAGCACTTCGCGTGTGTGCTGTGCAGAGGAAGACTGCTCCCAGAGGCTGGTGTTTTCTTGCCAAGTGTGCCTCCAATACTGATGTGGCTAGAAAGAAAATTCAGGAATTCTGATTTGGCGTTCATTTCGTTGGGCAAGTGAGTCATTTCTAGGACAAATTTCTGTGCCTTACGTGTGGATGTCAGCCTTTGAAAAGGCTAGCCGGATCTTTCTTTTCCTTTCTGGGAAGGGAAGGATATGTGAAATTCAATGACATCTGCTGAAATTCAAACATATTTTTATTTATTCATGGCCATGATCAGGGCAGAACCTCTAATTTCAACCAATAATTAGACTTGACAATAGATGTGGAAATAAAACATTTTTGCTGAATTCACTTGTCATTCCTCCCTGCTGTAGCTGGTGTAACCCAGATGTCAGCTGTCCCCTTATTTTTCTCTTGGAGCTCCCTCTCCCTCAATCCGTTCATACTAATGCTTTAGTGAGCCTTGTGGCATTTACTCAGGGTTCCGTGGGGGAGACACGGAGAGAGGGCCAGCACTGCATTCTTCACAGTCACCCACTTAAGTATCTCCTGAGGTCCAAGGACAGTTTTCTAAAGGCATTTTTATTGCTGCTCTACCGAGAGTCTCTTTTTGTTTCTCGTCCCACATACCCAGAGCAGAGGCTTCGATCCTGCACCCTCTCTGCCTCCGCCCCCAACCTCCAATCCCTCTCCTTGCTACTATTCCATCATTTATTTCATTCCCAGTTGAATGCCGTCCTTCCTGCTGCCGTTCACGGCCAATTTAAAGACTTCCAGAGCAAAAGCCCCACCGGCCTTTGCAACTTGACTAACAGTCCTTCTGGAAAGACTTGGATAATTGCCATTTTCCACACTGATCATACAAGTGTTTATTTAGGCTTTTTTTGCTCTGCGGTCCTTGGAATGAAAGTAAGGATTCTGAGATGGCCATATCTGCAGAAAGTTGTTGCTGGCCTTTTCCTGAGCTTTCAGGGGAGTGATGGGGCAGAAGCTAGAAGGTAGGGAGATGGGGAGTGCATGGGAGATGACGAAGCAGAGACAGTGGGAACAGATGATACTTTCAGGATGTTTCCTTGTGGAGAGGAGAGAGACGGAGCAGGATGAGGGTCAAGAGAAATTTGTTCCACGAAAGAGGGAGATGCCAGCGCATGTCCAAATGGTGATGAGAAGGAGGACGTGGAGAGGGAGAGGCTGAGGATTAGAAAAAAGAGGGGATACTCACGGAACAATGTCCCTGAGAAGGGAGGAGGACATAGGGCGCGGAGCACCGGAGGAGGGTCTAGCCACAGAAGAACACAGATGCGTTGGGAAGAGGGAGGGCAGAGGGTACAGGGCTGCGGACAGGTGGGCAGTGGGGCTGGGTGGACGGTGACCTCATGGTAGGCTGCGTGAGTGCAGTCTGAAACTCTTTCCAGGTAGGGGCTATGCTGTTGGTGGTGGTTGTTATTTACCACGTGTGTTCCTGGAGCCCACCTGCAAAGCTGGTCTGCAGGCTCCCTGCGGACAAGCGTCTTCTCCGTCTTCTCCGTGGTCTGCCGGATCCAGCTCCTGCTGGTGCTGATTGTTACATCTTTAGATAGTTTGCAAGCCAGTCGTTAAAGCGCTGGTAGCATGCAATCAGCCGTGGAGAGAGAGAGTGTGTGCTCTACGGAAACTGGCAATGACTACAAATCAGAACCTTTTCTTTCCCTGGAAAGCTGGTTCTTAAACAGTCAGCAGCACACCATTGCTTGCAACTCTGGTGCTCCACCTTGCACCGTTTGCTGCGCCGCGTGACCTGTCCACCTTGTTGACCGCGCCGCCCTGTACCTCCTGGAGTGCACACGGCGGCGTTTCTCTGCCGGGCCTCAGTTTCCCCCACTGTTCTCGGGTCTTTGCAGCCTGCAAGACCAGGTGGAAACAGAACACGTGTGGAGGGGGCACTGAGAGGGTGCATCGCTGAGGGAACGGCCACCGGGGTGTTCATACCATTCTGCAAGAGACGTTCCTGGTGGCAGTGCCGCGACTCTCTCTACCCACCAGCAAGGGTGGCAAACTTTGGCTTTAATTATTTATTTCTGTGCCTGCAGGCCGACTGAAGAGGGATTTTCCCGTCCCTCTCAGCTCCATAAAACACCTGCACGGAAGTAAGCCGTGCGGCTGTCCGGTTGCTGTGGATGCGGGTGCTGTCAGGGCCTTGGAAGCTTGTAACTCACCAGCAGAGGGGCTGCCACAGGCTTCCAGGAGAGGCTCTGGTCTTCCCGGGTCCAGAACACTGCGGCGGGGCTTGCCTCCCCCAGCCACTCCCCTTGCCACAGCTTCCCACAGCTGCTCCTGCCCCGCCGCCTTTGGCCAAGAGCAAACATTGGGGGATCTGGAACTCAGGACCTGAGATGTCACGGGTCTACAGTCCAGGGAGTGTGATGAAGCGGAGAGGGCCCCAGCTTCGGAGTCTTACAGGCCTACGGTTGAGCGTGGGTTCTGACAGATAACGCCCCAGTGACTTTGGGCAAGGTATTAAATCGTCCAGCCTTGGAGTTCTCCTCGGCAAAGCATTTAGTGCGATCATGTCTGCAAAGAGTCTGGCATGTGCTAGGATCTTAAAGTGTTGGTTGAAGGGCCGGTGTGGGACTGAGGGCGATTAATTAGGGATTCAGTAATTCCCTGACTCTAGGAAAGCCCCTGGACTGCTGCTGTCCTCTGGTCGCTAGTCACTGACACTTCCTATGATGCCCCACGTCTATATGCTTCCATCGCATGCTGGCACTCAGTATAAGGGTGGACACGTTTGGGGGCACCTGGGTCGCTCAGTCAGTGAAGCGCCTGACTCTTGGTTCTGGCTCAGGTCACGATCACATGGTTCGTGAGCTCGAGCCCCGCGTTGGGCTCTGTACCGACAGTGCGGAACATGCTTAGGATTGTGTCTTCTCCCTCTTGCTGCCCTTCCCCTACTTTTTTTTCTCTCTCTTTCTCAAAAGAAAGAAATAAACTAAAAAAAAAAAAAGAAGGATGGACACATTTTATGGTGCTGGAAACCAAGCAGGAGGTGAGGTAGGGAGCAAGAGCTGAAAGCAATGGTGTGCTGCTGAATGTTAACAACCAGCTTTCTGGGGGAAAAACCTGATTTGTAGCCATTGCCAGTTTCCGTAGAGCACACACTCTCCATGCCTGATTGCACGCCACCAGCACTTTAACGACTGGCTTGCAAACTTCCTAAAGATTTAACAATCAGCACCAGCAGGAGCTGGATCCGACAGACCACGGAGAAGATGCTTGTCCACAGGCAGCCTGCAGACCCGTTTTGCAGGTGGGCTCGGGAACACACGTGGTAAATAACAACCACCACCAGTAGCAAAGCGTTTAAGAATAGTTATAAAGCGGCACAAGGCCACGCAAAGAAACCATTTACATTTGAGACTATTCCATAAAAGGAAGGATCAGAGCTGAGTCAGGCTGGCATTCCAGATGAGAAGGACCTCGACGGAGGGAAGGTAGGTCTTTCAGAATGGGAAAATGGCATTCATAGAGGCTCAAAAGAGAGGTCTAGAAAATCCAGCTCAGGAGTGGGTTGGGAACAGCACAGAGAAAGAGCAGATGATGAGTTGGTGGCCCGGATCCTGGGCTCTGTGGTCTGAGAAAGGCGGTTTTGAGTCCCGGTTCTACCGCTCACATAGGAGATTTATGGCCCTAATTCATAAAATGGAGATGCCATCTACCTTTTAGTGATGTTGTGAGGGTTAGAGATAATACAGGTAGAACGTTGGCTCAGTGCCTGCAGTTAGCGAGGGCTCGATGAATGGCGGTCATTAGTGTTGCCGTTTGCCTTGTCTAGCTTTTCATGCCCCAGTGTCCCTGAGTGTCCTACATACCCAGTGCAGGCCACGGCATGTCCCGGGAGCCCACCTCGAGTACTCTGTCTGACCAATGACATGCCCCTGGGCCAAGGCTGGACAATAGGGCATTTTCGGATTGTTCTCTGTCCTTCCAGGCAGAGAACTGCCCTTCCTGGCTCTGGTGTCATGGGGCAGCTTTGAGAAGCTCTGTGTCACTACCTTCTCTTACATGGTGGAACCTGTCACCCTGAGGCTGCTGTTCCCTGGGCCCCCTTTGTCTGCTCATCCTCTCCTCTAGGCGGGAGCATCAGGGAAGCTGCTGGCATATGGGGATCCTTTGGTTTGTTCCACTTATGTTTACTGAACACCTGGGCCTGGCAGTGTGCTGGTCACTGAAAAGCAAGATGAATAAATGGGGCATAGTTGGGCCCTCAAGGTCCCAAATGGTGGTGGCAGTGAGGGTGCTCAGCTGTGTTAGTGTCTACATGTCAGGACAAAGGAGCTCATCTATACCACAGCGGACTTGGGCAAAGCCTCCACCTCAACCTGGACATCAGGCCAGTTTGTGGGACGTGTCAGCAACTCCGGAAACCCTAAAGCCTTCCACAAAGCCCTGTATAAATTCTCAAAACACAAATCCTTCAGAGCAAGTCAATGTAAAATCTATCTTCATCTTTTGAGTAAGGGGTGCCGGAAGTGTCCAACACATCAGATAAGATGTTGCTACCAAATGGTTGGGGACTGCGTCGGTACAGCAGGTCCCAAACGTCACCCGATGCCCTCCCCCATTTGGATGGATGACTCTGCTGCACATGAGCCCCTGTGTGGCCCTTTGTTCAGGTGACCCAACTCTGACATCAGTTAGTGTTTTGCAGATGACTGTACCCCTGCTCTTTCTTCTCTCTCCCACTTGTCTCATTTGTTGTCCTATTTCCCTCCCTCCTCCTCCTCCTTCTTCTTTTTCTTCTTCTTCTTCTTCTTCTTCTTCTTCTTCTTCTTCTTCTTCTTCTTCTTCTTTTAAATTCTTCCCTCAAACCTTCAAAGGGCTCTTATAGGCACCACTTAGACTCTCTGGTTTTAGGGTTAAAGAAATTGCTCATTCTCAGTTAAATTTGTGGTGCTTTTCAATCTGTAGAACAAATTATTGGTTCCAATTTACTAGCATTCCCTGGAGAAGGATGGTCTGTCAGCAACAAGGAGAGTTTTAGAAAGGTAAGAAATCTGAGGTTTGAGGGGAGGGGTGCTGAGGCTAGCATAGGAGTCAGGAATGCACACACACGTGTGCATACACACACACACACACACACACACACACAGACAAACACACATGCTCTCTGAGTTAGGGCAAAATCAGCAGAATCTAGGTAGGCTGGCAGGTGATCTGAAATTCTGGAGGTCAAGACAGAGGGGTAGAGAAGAAACCAGAAAGGAATTTAAGAACCAAATGAACTCAAGCTTCAAAGGGTTAGGCGGCGTAACTGCTAATTGGGAACCAAAGGGCCAGGGACAGGGCCAGGGGAAGGAGAGGTTATGATGTGGATCCATGCTCTGGGGAGAACTTCATGCCAGTCTGGATCCCCAATGCAGCAGAAATTCTTTGTTTCTGGGCAATGCTAGGGCAGTGCTAGGGGACATCGAGATGAGCACAATGGTAAAAACCTACGAGAATGCAGAGAAATTGTCACCGGCTTCTGACTTTTATGTCTGACTGACTGTTCAGGTTGGTGAGTGACCGAACATTTTTGGAGTGACCTGCCATGCTTTGGCCAGAAATACAGCTCCGTCTGTGTCACATTGGTGGGGACATGCACCCTGAGCTGTGTTTTCATTAGTGGGATGGGTTGTGCTGAGCCGCTCGCACTTCCTTCTCGGTTGGGATTATGACCCAAGACGTATGCTTGTGACACTGGATTCACAGGACTTCCTTCATGGATTTATTTTAAAACTTTTGGGCTTTGAAACTGGTATAATTGTTCATGTTATCTTCTTTCCTTGACCATTCAGAATCAAATCGCGGTCCATTTCTTAGTGGAAATGGACCTATTAGAGCATCATTTTATTTATAATTCACTTTTGGGCTCATCCTGTTTTCTTCCCTTATATTTCCCTCACTTATATTTCCTAATTTCTCTGTGTATGTAATCCACCTCAGTTCTTTTAGAGATCACACTTAGAGTTAAATAAAAGTGATTCCTATAATGTTTTGCCTCTACATTGAATACATGTGTATCGAGAGCCCATAAGATGGTTTGTGAATCCTTGAAATCTCAACAAACAATATTGAGAGCTCTCAGGGCTAGATTTCAACGAAAAGGTAAATGGCTGCCCTCAAGGAGATTCTAGTCCCAAGTCATAGATAAAACCGATCGATTCAAGTTGACAGAATTGTTCAGGTACAGGATTACAGAGGTAGTATGAATGGAAAGGTTTAGCTTGGTCCTAAATCCATTCAGGAAACATTATTGAATACCTACAATGCTTGAGGCACCGGATTATTTCCTGCGGTAAAGCTGTTGGGCCACACAGACAATATACACCTTGGTCATGGCGAGGGTGTGGGCTGGGCCAGCTCTCTGGAGGAGGTGACTTGTGAGAGCGCGCTAGCAGGACAAGAGTAGACTAGAGTAGATCTTTGGAAGCTGGAAGACGCGAGCCTTAGCCACTGTGAATGCTTTGAGTGCCTCTGGCATTTTCTTCCTCATCTATCATAGAAGGCTTTTTGGTCAGGCTAAGGAGGTGAATGTTCCCTCCAAAGACTGCTTAAAGTCCCAGATTTTTTTCTGCTTGTAGGCAGTACAAGCTGCTCTGATCACTCTCCCCTGCCTCTGTCACCTCCTTTTACACGCTGACCAGGTCTTGAGCCAGACAGCCTGTGGGCCAGTAGGCACACCAGGCAGCCAAGCCTCACCTACCTATTGCCATAGAAGCCCAGCTATGAACAGCACTAAGATGCCCATCGCTGTTTGGAAGAGGGGAGCCAGGGCGGGCCAAGATGGCAGATGGCTAAGAGCGGCATGCTGTTTTCGGGCCCCTCTACCTTTGTTACTGGTGCCATTTGAAGCTGCTGGTTACTGTTTTTAGCTTGGCTGTCCATGGGCTTGAGGAGGGAGCTTTGGTAGTCACTCAGGAATGCAGGGTATTTTTAGCGAAGAGATTCTGCTTCAGGCATGCGCATTGTGTTTCTCCAATCTCAGGCGTGGTAGAAGAGGGCTGGCCACTGGAAACTTGGGGGATCAATCAGCTTAGCTGAGAAACTCACAGAAAAAAGAAGAAGGGGGGGCAGTCATGTATGATCAAGACCCTCTGGTCCGCTGGGATTTTATTTTTAAACCTTGTCTCTTCATTCCTCTTCAGAATGCTGCCCAGGTGAATCAGAGGTAGACCCCAGGAAGGAGGAAAGGGTGGGAGAGATGCCCTGGGGTTGAAGAGCTCCCTAACAGAACTCCGAAGCCGTGGAAACCACACGTATTGGGCCCGATCACAAAAGAACAGGTAGTAGTGAGATGAACACTCACTGAAACATTTTCTCGAGCTTGAAATCAATTGGTAGTGATTTATTTTTTAATGAACTCACAAGAAAGATTGAGTGAAACGAGTGTTTGCCCAAGCACGTCTTCTCCTCGCTCTAGCGGCATACGATTTTCACAGTGGCTACGAATCGTCTAGCTGAACACATTCCTTTCCTTCTCTTCCCCGACTGACATCCCCGCCTCTGCCTCCTTCAGAGACGGGGAATCTGAAGGCCAGGGAGTTTCAGTGACTTGTTCAAGGTCATACCAGTTTGGGACTGGAGCCCAGGTGTCCAGACGCCACATTGCCTGTTTTCTATATTATTTCTATATGGCCTGTGTTTATTGTATTATTGGGAATATCTCTGTTGTCTACCTTTTGTTCTTATTTTAATGAAAACATTACATAAGAACTTAAAAGGCTGCCCGAGAGAGAGGTAGGTGAAGATCATGCTTAGCGTCTGGGAATTACGAGAATGTTTTAGCTCCTTTCCCGGCTACTTTTGTTTGTTTTCTTCTGTTCGGTGTAGCTCCCATTGACTGAGCACCCAAGGCACTGTGTTGGGTGTCGCCACGTGGATTATTTTGCGAACGCATCAGCCTTCGAAGAAAACATCAGACCCATGTTTCCAAAGTCTGAATACTGTGAGGTACAGAGGGGTTAAGTGGTTTGCTCAAGATCAAATACTAGCAAGGGACAGAGCTGGAATTAGAAGCTGGGTCTGGCTGCCACAAAGACCAATGCTCTTTCGCTCACTCCAGCTGTTTACAACATACCTGGAAGCTGTGTTTTTCTGTGTCTTGGGCACGATAGCGGGCCCTCTGATCAGTGGAATGTGCTACCTGTGTTCACTTGCCATGTGGACTTTTAGGAAAGTTCTGGGGGAGATGCAGCCCGTTCCTTCTCACTCTTACATCACTAATCTGTGAAATGTCTCCTCCCGCACCCTCCCAAGAAGTCTCTCTAAAGTGAATGCAGACTGTTTAGACCATTCCTTCCTCAGACCCTCCGCTTTGCTTTACAGCTGCTACCGGCGTCTCTGGGCTCCTACCTTTGTTCCAGAGCTCTTGTTGTGTGTGTTTTGTTTTTCCCCAGTGAGTTTAAAATAATGCAATTTAGCATAATTGAAAGAGTGTTTATTGAATGGCCTCCCAAGGAGCTAGGAGCTGGGTCACAGAGGTGGCTCTGTTACTTCGGATCTCATGACAGGACTGGGCCCTGAGCCACTCATTTATTCTTCTAACAAACACAGTGCCAGGCAGCCTCAAGTTGCAAACGGTCTTGTTGGGAGGAATACAAGTACACAAGGGAACCCCAGTGTCCCAGACACCTCCAGCTTTGTGGGCCAATGGAGCTCAGTGGGACCCAGCCCCCCACGGTCCACCGGTGTCCCCAAGTCTCCAGGGGCTAGCTCACTGCCTCCCTCCTGACCTCTTCAGATGCAGCAGGCTTCCACATTAGGCTGTGTCTGCCCCCCCCCCCCCCTTAATTCATTGCACAAAGATTTCAATATCCCGTTGGAATACTGAGGATACCGGAGGTCCTAAAATGATAGGAACGAGAACGAGGAATCTTATTTTTCTCAGGCAGTGAGGTTCCCAGGCTGGACGGGAGGAGGACAATCATAAGCTTACCGTCCCACCGGGAAGACATGACCTGCCATAGCAGGCAATGTGTGAAGCAACCGTTAACTGAAAATTAACTTGTGTAGCTTAGACCAACATACCCTAGGAGTTTAGAGAAAGCAGTGGTCAGTAAGACCTGGGATCATCAGAGAGGATTTCAAGGTGAAACCACATGCCCAAAGCCACTTGTGAACCGATTGGGGTCAGAAAATGGCCCTCAAGGGCCCCCCGTTCCTCTCCCCGGGCTCTCCCCTCTCGAGCGATACCAATGGAAAACAAATGGTGTGTTCAGTTTACATCCCTACTTAATTCAGTTCTTCTCAGGCCACACAAAGTTTCTGTTTCAACAAAAGCGTCCAGTGGGGCGCCTCTGCAGATTCCCTCTTGTTCTGTCCTAAAACAATGGGATGGGGACAGATCGTGACAGAGTATGGTGAAGGCCGCGGCCGCCCTGCCCGAAAGACACAAACGCTGCCTTTCAAGTCTGCAGCAGTAACCCAATCCCCTTTCCCGTCTCCCTGTGGGATGAGACCAGGTGGAAGAGTGAGGGGGGAGAAGGTCATGGCAGTTTTGACCCGTTCAGGGTGTGTGGAAAAGGGTCTTTTCTTCACCTGGCAAAGAAACGCGTGCCTCTGATGCTGCCCATGACCAGCTCTGTCCATGCCCCTGCCCCCTCCACCCCTGTTTGGGCACCAGACCGCAGGCCAGGTCGATAAGAATTGGATCCTGGGGGACAAAATCCTTCTGCAAGGCAAACAGGACTTTCTCCGGGTTCTCTGGCTCGGTTCCTCTGAACCCGCAGTCGACATCTCCAAGTCGCAAAATGTCGGATTGGAGCCGCTGTCCTTGGAAAGAAGGGAAACTGGCACTTGGTTCTCATCCATGGCAGTGATCCTGAAAGGTTTCCTGTTTAACGCTTTATTTGCATTAAAAAAAAAAAATCGCCAAGCATCTCGGAACCGGAGAGGACCCAGTGTGCGCTGTTCCTGGGCGGAGGCTGGTGCGCTGGGAGCTTCCACACCGCACGAACCCGGCTCCTCGACAGCAGCCATTTTCAACATGATCCTTGTGTTTGCTTGGCAAAATCCGGGATTGGAAAAACAAAAGGCTTTCCTGCCAGATTCCATTAATTTCGGCAGCAGCAGTAGTGGCAGCAATCTGGTTCTCTCGGATGGATGTTTGACGAGGGTGGCCAGCCGTGGGGTTTGGGGGGTCTCGTGGGGTCTTTTCCAGTGAAAGTGTGGGCTCTCCCTGCTCATATTCTCTCTCCCATAAGAACATGTGGCCAGACAGGATGACAGGCAAATGAACTGGCCATGCACCGCAAGCAGGTGGGAGGACGGGGCGCTCTGAGAGGGAGCAAGGGTGTGGAAGGAAGGGACGGCGTGGGGTCTCCTCTGGCCCAGCCCGGGAGGGGTCAAAGGTCACTCCTCACCTGCTGGAACTGGAGGGCCGCCAAGGGACCTGGTGCTGGAACGTGAGACCAAAGGATAAGTCCCGAGGTGTCTGTTCTCTGGGGTCGCAGGACACTGCCTGCAAAACAGGAGCTGCCCTGTTACCAAGGGTGACACAGACAAAGGGGCCGGTGACCCAGCGCGAGCAGGAGTGGGCTGGGGAATTTCCACTGGTTCCGCCGTGAGGTGGGCTGGTGGGTGTGACCCGCCTGGAATGTTGTAGGAGTCCCCTAAGCGGACTGGGGATGCCCCACTCGTGGGTATGGTCCTGAGAGTTGGCCGTGCGGGCAGATGGTGATAGGGACAAAGGGCTATTTGCTCAGTTGTTTTTCAGCTGTATTTTCTCCTCTCCTTTTCTTAGATTTTATAACCTGGGAAGAAACTTTATGGAACTGGGAGGATCAACGGATCCATGACCAGTAGAGTGAGCTCACTAGATGGTTGCTTGCCTTTCCTAGGAGGTCAGAGGAAAGGTGGATGACGGCCCCCGGGGTCTAGGTCTAGAGAGCTCACCTGTAAAGAGCTCCTCATCACCCCAGACTAGATGGCAGCCTTGGATTTGGTCACTTTCCAGAATTACCTGGTTAATCAAGGTCTTCTATAAGGATGACAAGTGGCCCAGGGGCTATTTAAAAACAAACAGCAACAGCAACACCCCCACCCTCCCTCCCCTCCCCCGACTAGCTCACAGTCCTCTTACCGAGCACTAGGTCACCAAGATGGTGATAAAGCAGCTTCACTTACTGAATCCTCACTGTGGTGCCTCGCCCTGGCCTGGGGGTGCTGTACTACATGTCAATCAATCTTTCCTTCCTTCCTTCCTTCCTTCCTTCCTTCCTTCCTTCCTTCCTCCCTCCTTCCCCCCACCTTGTTTTTCTTTCTTTCTTTCTTTCTTTCTTTCTTTCTTTCTTTCTTTCTTT
>NW_024412426.1:4949543-4973155 GCF_014898765.1 Herpailurus yagouaroundi
TTTCTTTCTTTCTTTCTTTCTTTCTTTCTTTCTTTCTTTCTTTCTTTCTTTCTTTCTTTCTTTCAGTTTATTTTGAGAGAGAGACAGAGTGAGAGAGGGAGGAAGCCCATGTGTAAGGGGGGAGGGACAGAGAGAAGGAGGGAGGGCATCCCAAGCAGGCCTTGCACTGTCAGCAGCAAGGAGTCAGACGTGAGGCTCAAACCCACGAACCATGAGATCATGACCTGATCCTAAATCAAGAGGCAGACGCTTGAACGACTGAGCCACCCGGGTGCCCCTACATTGTCAACATTTAGACCTTTGTCATTCCTGAGAAGGCACGACTACAAATGAAAAAGCAGACTTGAAGACCCTAACTTGCCCAGATGAAGCTGTGGCTTTAATACATGTTTGTTTCCCTGCAAGGTCTGGCTGGAGCCCCCCAGAGGGAGGGGGAATCCTGACACAGGGGCTCCTTTGCTCACCCCAGTGAGTGAGAAAGGACTGGACATGTCGTCAGTCCCCACGGTCCTGCCTGTAGGCCTGTCATCCAAGAGGTGGTAGCCCCAGCCTACTAGGTGTCATGTCGCTGCTTGAAGTTGAAGACAGTATCAGGATTCCTCACCCTGTTGGGGGGCTTCCGGGATGTAGATTTCGCGTGTATGCTGTGTGTCTGCATCCGAATGCAAGAGAGAAGGAGAGAGGGAGGGGGAGGGGGAGGGGGAGGAGACTTCAAAGGAAGGCAAGACTCAAGATTTCTAGTAGATCTGCAAGGAGATGGAAAGAACTGTTAAATGAGAAAATGGAAAGAAGCACATTTGTGGCACCTGAACGTACATTCCATTTGTCCAGCTTTGCTCTCGCCCCCTCCACTGACTTGATCTGCTCTTTGTTGCCAGCCAACGTGTGGGATTTATGCTTCGTGGCATCCTCCAAATGCACAGTAGACGCTTGATGAATGGTGGTGGTTGCGTTGAGATGAATGATACTTGGCCCACTAGAACATAAGCTCCATGGTGTAAGGAATGTGTCAGTTTTGTTCACGGCTTATGTCTGGCTCTTGAAGTAATGCCTGGCACATAGTAGATGCTTAATTAAAACTTGTTGAGGGGCACATGGGTGGCTCAGTCAGTTAAGTGTCTGACTCTTGATTTTGGCTCAGGTCGTGATCCCAGGGTCATGGGATCAAGCCCCAAGTCAGGTTCTATGCTGAGTGTGGAGCCTGCTTACAAATCTCTCTCTCTCTCTCTCTCTCTCTCTCTCTCTCTCTCTCTCTCTTTGCCTCTCTCCTTTGCTCACATTCTCTCTCTCTCTAAAAAACCAAACGAAGCCAATAAAAAAGCTTATTGAACAAATTCTACAACTACAGACCTATAAGCCCCACCAGTGACCTGCATCTGAGTGTCCTCAAGGACTTTCCCTTACTGATGGCAGTGCTGGGAGATGACTAGGGAATCCATTCTCTGTCCAGACAACATGAGAGCCTTCAGGTTTTTTGTTTTTTTTTTTTAACTTGAGAATCTTTCCCGACTTTAACTACAAGAATGCTAGGTGAACATGACAGGTGGGAAGCTGAAGATTAAAGTCACACTTTTTAGTCTGTATGCCAGAAAACCTGGTACCTCTGTGTAGACTGTCATGATGTAGGAACTCACACCCCTTCTCTACTGATGGGCAAGGTTGGTGGCATATCCCTATATCCTCACGGATGTTTCCATTGATTCCATCTCTTTCCATGGAGCGACAGTCAGTTTTACCTATCAACTTGGTTGAGCTATAGCACTGGGTGATTTAATCAAATACTAATCTAAATGTTGCTGGGAAAGCATTTTGAAGATGTGGTTAGCATCTAGAAGCAGTTGACATTAAGTAAAGGGAATGACTCTTGAAAATGTGGATGGACCTCATCTGATCAGTTGAAGACCTTAAGAGCCAAAATTGAGATTTCTCAGAGAAGAAGAAATTGTGCCCCAGGACTGTGGCTTCAACCACTGCCTGAGTTTCCTGCTGCCCCATGACCTATACATTTCAGACTTGCCTGCCCTATGGGATTTGGATTTGCCTGCTCCCATAATTGCATGAATCAATTCCTTGAAATAATCTCTTTTTACATACACACACACGCACACACACACACACGCACACACACACACATGCAAATGTGCATTCTCCTGTTTCTGTTTCTCCGGAGGACTGGCACATGGGTCTTTTATGTAGGCTCTGTTAAATGATACATTCCTAATCCCATAAGGAGGAGTTGTGTTATCATTGCTCAATAATTGCATTTATTGAGCAAGGTAGTGTGACAAACTCCGTGATAAAGGGCTGTCCTGCACTGGGCTATATACTATAGCATCAAAGAGGAAAGGGCATGGCTTTTTCTCAAGGCACTTAAATTAGAGCTGAGAAATACTGCATCCCATTTTCAACTATTCTTTGGTATCTCACCCACCCCCCACCCTCCCACCATAGCTTTCATACCGTCACTGACTGGGCCTCTGTCTGCCCACGAGGTGAAGAACTCATCCTCGGTGGGGCAGAGACCTCCTTGTGCGGGTTGAGGAGGTGGAAGTCTGAGGCAGTGATGATGTCAGAGCACACGCGTGTCGACTGTTTCCATATCTGCCTTCTGTTTTCAGTTCAACTCAATTCCGCACACTCGTTGCTGCCTCACTGGACAAGTCTCACTCTTGAATTTCCACAACTAAAAAAACAAAGTGAACTAAAAGGCAAAGTATGTTGTGTGGATACCATGCAGAACATACAAAGTGGGAAGGGAAACAAGGAAGGGCATTTGTCCTGACGGGGAGGGCGGGCAAGCCTTCTCAGGGGTGCTGTTTCAATGGAGCTTGAGTGGCGACTCACCTCTGGCCAGAGGGACCAAGAAGGAGTGCCGACTGTTCCTGAGAGAGGAAACGGGGCAAAGTGCAGGGGCAAAAACACGAAGAGGTATGTTCAGACAGCTTTGGAGGTACGCTTAATATTCAACTGAGTTGATATATATGGGTTGAAAGAAAAGAAGGAACACCAGATCGTGTGTGGACCTGAATAGGAAAAAGAATTCAATTTTTAAGTTCCGATCTGGGATCATATACAGAGCAGAATGATACAACTTTGAAAACAGGTGTTTTCCACCTCAGTGAGATGTGTGACATCGTTCCAGCATGGTTAGCGCAGGCTTTGTATTATGGGGGGTGGGGGGGGGTGGGACATCGAGAAACACAGAAGATACAACCATAGGTCTAAGGGGTCTATAGTCATACTGGGATGATAGATTTGTGCATGTAACATTCATTCAAGAAACTTTCATTCAATCTCTGCCATGCTTCAGAAACTGTTGAGGTATATAACACGGAGTTTGGGCATGGTCCTGCCTTCGAGGGGTTTACAATCTAGCGGAAGAATAAAGAACGCTAAGTTATTCCTTATACTGCAGTGTTTTGGAGCTATGATGGAGGAATTGCACAGGTGATTCTGGAGTCCAGAGGACTGACTTGAGGGATAGGAAAGAAAGGCTCTCTGGAGCAATGTGTTTGTTTCTAAATGGGAGAGATGTGCACATTTAGGATAGAAGGTGATGGAAAAGAGGCAGCAGAGAGGGAGAATCTAAAGACAGGTGGGTGGAATGTGGTCCCTGAGGAGGTGGGAGGGGAGGAACTCAGAGCCAGGTGGCAGGCTCTTCCCTGGACAGGAGGAGGGATGCTTCTGTCAGGGAAGCAGAAGGAAAGAGGAGAGGACAGGTTAGGGTGTAAGGAGGAAGCTGAGGAAGGATGTGTCCTAGGTTCTCAGTATTTCTAGTGAAGGAGGCAAGGCTGAGGTGGAGGAAGAAGGAGGGTGGCAGAGGGGCGATTGTGAGGTGAGAGAAGATTCAGAAAGGTGGATGAAGAGGAGGGAGAGAGAAAAGGACGTGGTCATAGGGTTTTGCTTGGAGACTCCAGATTCACAGAGACTCTGGTTGTGTGGTTTCCTCTGGCGGTTTTCAGCAGCCTGGCTGTGGGGCAGGTGACTTCGATGGATCCAGAATTAGGCTCCCAGGTCTGGGAAGCAGACCTCAAAGGTAACAGCAAGGAAGTTACTGAAGAGAGAGGTCGCCAGGTGTTTACTAGAAAGGGAAAGATGTGAAGCTAGATGGGTGCTGGTACGTGGAGAGAAATTTAGCTTGTCATGGACCAAAGGGTCCATGAGATGAAACAAAAACCCGTACACATTGAAGAAAAGAAAGCTAAGAAATAATGAGGATGCAGCGTGGAAGGGTTGTCCTTCTAACTGTGAAAGCTCCCTGGATGATGGCGGGAACCGGGATGGGGAGAGTAAGACAGCCAGATAAATGAGGGGGAGTGACAACGAGGTCAGAGCACGTGACCTCCCTCCCTCTCCTCCTCCTGAGCTGTCATCCCCTGACCTCCTCCCCCGCCCTCCTCAATTACCTGCCATTTAGCTCACTCCTGTGTCTGTGGAAAGCACAAGATGCTGAGGCCAAGTGGCGGACGGGAGTCAACTGAGGAGGAAGATCAAGGCATGTGCCTGGCAGAGGTGAAGGCTCATCTGGCCGAGAGGGAGGAGCCATGGAGGGGAAGGTGTCTCTGAGTTGCTGTAGGCCCCCCAGAGGATGGTGTTCCTTTGCTCTTGTGGCCTTCGTGGAGCTCAGGCTTGCCTACGTGGAGGGGTTGTTATGGTCTGATGGAACCGGGCTGGAAGACACTGGGGATCTCAGGCCCCTCTGACCTCGGCCAAGGTCATTCCTGAGCCAAGAGGGAGGATGAAACTGGCCTGTGCCTCCATGGGAATGGACACTCCTGGGCATGCAGGCTGGGAGAGGTTGGCCGCAAGAGACTGAGTTGGGTGATAATATAGCAGACCCTCCTGGCGGCATTTAATCAATCAACGAAGCTGGTGGCACAGGTAAAGAGTGCTGTGGGCTCTCAGGCTGACGTGGTCAAAGCTGAGTTGCTGGGGGAGCTGGGCCATTAAGGATGGGTGCATTTCTGCGTTTCTACCGGTGGAGGTGGAGGTGGGCTGAGCTCAGCAGGGGCCAGCGCTTCTGGGAGATCCAAGCCCCATCAAGTAAAAGGGCCACTCAGTCCCCTGGCTAGCTTCTGGCAGCTGCACCTTTGGGCCTAGGCCGAGAGAGTGTGGCGGGCAGCTTCAGAAGTTACTCATAGGCTTGATGGGTGGCTTACTTGGCAGATTGGCCCAGGGCATCGTGATGGTCCCCTTGGAGGCTTGGGGTGTTCAGAAGTCTTTTCGCTCCATCCCGGTGTTCCTACACGTTTTCATAGCAGGCAGAGGATGGCCGCTAAAGTCGACCACCCCTGGAAGCCAGGGTAGGTGCAACAATGGGCCTGGACTGTTCGCCATGATTTCGTTTGCATCATTAGTTCCTGCTGAGACTGGTTGAGTCCCCTTTGTTTGTGCCTGGCAGGCCGTGGTAGGCCATTCCTATCTATTAGGAAAGTCCTCATTAAGTTCTGTCTGCAGAAACTCATTCTGTTCTAGGCTCTCCATCCTAAGATCTGCAGAGCAAATGGCAGATGGGATGGGATTGTGGCGTGGCCAGGGGAGAGAGAAGGCTGCATAATTATGGTAAAAAGGAAGGAGGGAGAAGATACCTTCCGTGCCATTTCTTTGATGAGGACACAGAGCATGATAAAGCCTAACCCAAGGAGGCAGAGGGATGAGCTGAAGCTCCTTGGCCCCCTTACGTCATATTATTCCTCTGCCACAAGTGACCCCTTCCCTCTCTACAGTGGTGTCTCAACATCCCAATATATTTCCTGTTTGGGGCCGATTCACACCCTGTGCGGAAGCTGAAGTGGGGCAGGCATGCTCTGTCCTGTTGCCTGGTGTCCAGGCAACATGCGGGTGATGTGGTCTTGGACAGTCGGATGCTTCCATCTACCTGGTACTGAGCAATGAGGGTCCAGCAGGGGCAGTGTGCATCCAGTGACAGGCACGGTACCTGGGGCCATAGACCAGACTGTGACTGGGGGTGGGCTGGCTGCCCCTCAGCTCCCTGGCCTCTTTGCTCTGCCTGTTGGCTGCTTCTCTGGTTTTTCTATCACCTCTATGAGCTCTCAATTATCTTTCTAATAAATCTCTTTTCTACTGAAGTTGGAGTTGCTTTCTGCTGTTGGCAACTGAGAATCTTGACTGAGAAGCACTCCCCTGGAGCCCACAGTGCGCTTTCTGCCTTTTTTTAAAATCCAGAAGCCTTTGGTGCACGCTGCTCTTTGAATTGGGTTTACAAATATTGCCTTCCTATAGTATAAGCTCCTTGGGTAGGAGAAGGGACCATGTTAATTTTTCCTTTTCCAAGAGTACTTATCTCATTTTGTTTGCTCTTCAAATATTTATTGAATAATGAACCAATGAATCACTATGTAGCTAAGTGTATTAGCTATCTACTGAGGCAAAATGGGTACCCCAAAACGTAGTGGCTTAAACCAGCAAGAGACATTTATTATCACACACAGTTTCTAGGAGTTAGGAATTTGGAGTGGCTTAGCTGGGTGTTTGTCTCCTCTGGTTTCAGTTAAGATGTTGGCTGGGACTGCAGTCTTCTGAAAATTGGACCACATCTAGGGAATCTAATACCAGGATAGTTCACTCAGGTGGCTGGCAAGTCAATGCTCGTTGTTGGCAGGAGCCCTTAGTTTCTCTCCATGTGGACCTCTTCATTGGGCTACCTGAGTATCTTCACGACATGGCAGCAGGCTTCCCCCAAAGCAAATGCACCAAGATCTGGCAAAGCAGAAGATGCAATGTCTTTTATGACCGAGCGTTGGGGGTCACACTCCTTTATTTCCATGATATCCTATTGGTTAATTGGTTACACAGGCCAGATCTATTCAGTGTGGGAAGGAAATAGTCAAGGGTACGACTACCAAGAGGTGAGAATCATTAACACCATTTTGGGGGCCGTCTACTGCCACATGGCTCACAAAGACAGCCGGGAGTGGCTTTTCAGGGTCAGGTCCTAACTTAGATACTTGGGAGATCACAGGGAAGGCTAAAAATGATGTTGGCCTACTTGTCCTCTGAGATTAATCTTGCCCAGGGGTGTTCACTTTCGCTTCCCGATGTGGTGAGTGAGATCCTTGTAATTACACCCTGGGATCCATACTCTGCTCCTCAGTGGACTGGAGGTGGGTGGGGCAGTTGGGAGGTTTCACTGAGAGGGATCTCACCCAGGACCTCTCATTCCCCATCATTTACTCCTCTCTTGGTGATTGCGTTAAGTTGTTTTCTGGCTGTTCAACTCTAGAAATGTGGAGTTGTTGGATAGCATTCCTTTAAGATTAGTGTCGACCTGGAACCTCGGAATGTGACCTTATATGGAAATAGGGTCTTTGCACATGTAATTAAAGTAAGGATTGAGGTGAGAACATGCTGGGTCAGGGTGGGCCCTAATTCCAGTAAAAGTGCTCTTCGAAGAGACAAAGAAGGACATAAAGAGACACAGGGGAGAAGACAAATTGAAGAAGAAGGCGGAATTCAGAGCGATGCATCTCCAAGCCAGGAACGCCACAGATACCAGCTAGGACAGAGGCATTGACAGCTCTCCTTCAGAGCCTCTAGAAGGAAGCCATCCTTCTAACACCTTGCTTTTAGATTCCTGGACTCCCGCACCGTGTGAGAATGAATTTCTGTTGCTTTCAGCCTCCCAAGTTTGTGACAACTCGTTACAGGAGTCCCTACAGTGGCCTCTAAATGTTCAAGAGGAAGGAGGAGTCACATGTCTCCACTTTAAATCAAAAGCTAGAAATGATTAAGCTTGGTGAGGAAGGCATGTCGAAAGCCGAGATGGGCCAAAACCTAGGCCTCTTGTGCCAAACAGACAAGTCGTGAATGCAAAGGACAAGTTCTTGGAGGAAATGAAAGGTGCTGCTCCAGTGAACACATGAATGAGAAGAAAGGGAAACAGCCTTATTGCTGTTACGGAGTAAGTCTGAGTGGTCTGGATAGGAGATAAAACCAGCTACCCCCTTCCCTTAAGCCAAAGTTCAGCCCAGAACTACATCCTCACTCTCTTCAAATCTATGCAGGCTGAGAGAGGTGAGGAAGCTGCACAAGGACAGTCTGAAGCTAGCAGAGGTTGGCTCATGAGGTTTAAGGAAAGAGGCCTTAAACATCCGCAACATCAAAGTGCAACGTGAAGCAGCAGGTGCTGGTGTAGGAGCTGCGGCCAGTGATCCCGAAGATCCGGCTTAGAGAATTCCTGAAGGTGGGCACGCGAAATAGCAGATTTTCAATATAAGTGAAACATCCTCCTCTTGGAAGTAGATGCCATCTAGGACTTTTGTAGATATGGAAGACAAGTCAATGCCTGGCTTCAAAGGGCAAGGTGACTCTTTTGTTAAGGGCTAACATGGTTGGTGACTTTAAGTTGAAGCCAGTGTTCATTTAGCATTCCAAAACTCCTAGGGCCTTTAGGAATTATGCTAAATATACTCTGCTTGTGCTCTAGAAATGGAACAACGAAGCCTAGATGACAGGACGTATGTTTACACCATGGTTTACTGAATATTTGAAGCCCACTGTTGAGACCTACTGTCCAGAAAAAAGATTCCTATCAAGAGGTTACTGCTCATTGACAATGCACCTGCTCACTCAAGAGCTCTGATGGAGATGTCCAATGAGGTTAATGCTGTTTCCATGCCGGCTAACACAACTTCCATTCTGCAGCCCACGGATCAAGGAGTAATTCTGTCTTTCAAGCCTTCTTATTTAAGAATGGCATTTCACAAGGCTAGGGCTGCCATAGATAGCGATTCCTCTGAAGAAGGTAAATTTAAAACCTCCAGAACGGATTCATCATTCTAGATAGCATTAGACATTTGTGATTCATGGGAAGAGGTCCCCAACTGTCCACAGGAACAAAGGTTTGGAAGAAGTTGATACCATCCCCATGGATGACTTTGAGGGATTCAAGACTTCGGTGGAGGAAGTCACTGCAGATGTGGTGCTAATAACAAGAAAACCAGATGAGAAGCGAAGCCTGAAGGTGTGAGTGAATTGCTGTTATGCCATGAAAAAACTGAATGGACGAGGAGCTGCGTCTCACAGATGAGCGAAGAAAGCGGTTTCTTGAGATGGAACCTACTCCTGGTGAAGATGCTGTGAAGATTGTTGACATGTCAGCCAAGGATTTAGAATATTACATAAATTTAGCTGATAAAGCAGTGGCAGGGTTTGAGAGGACTGACTCCAATTTTGAAAGAAATTCTACTGTGGGTAAAATGCTCTCTACCAACAGAGCAGGCTGCGGAGAAATCGTCCAATCAGTACAGCGCATTTCATTGTTGTCTCATGTTAAGAAATTGCCCCAGCCACCCCAGCCTTCGGCAACCATCAGTCAGCAGCCATCAGCATCAAGGTGAGACTTCCCCAGCCAAAAAGATTATGACTCTCTGAAAGCCCAGATGATGGTTAGCATTTTTTAGCAATAAAGTATTTTTTAAAGCTTATTTATTTATTTTGAGACAGAGAGAGGGTGAGGGAGGGGCAGAGAGAGAGGGAGAGAATCCCAAGCAGGCTCCGTGCTGTCAGCACAGAGCCCAACATGGGGCTCGAACCCACGAACCACGAGATAATGACCTGAGCCAAAACCAAGAACTGGACCCTTAACTGACTGAGCCGCCCAGGCACCCCAGCAATAACGTATTTTTTAAATTAAGATGTGCACATTGTTTTTTCAGACATAATGCTACCGTATAATTACTAAATATCACTTTCATATGCACTTGGAAGCCAAAAATGTCATTTGACTCACGTTACTGTGATATTCACTTTCTTATGGCGGTCTGGAACTGAGCCTGCAATACCTCCGAGGTAAGAGGGTACACATCTTTGAAGGACTTTCTAAGACTGTCCCTGGTTCAGAATGTATAACTGGAAGCAGGAGCCAGATTTGGGTAGTGCTCTGAGGGGAAGGAGGGGTCTTTCTTCATTACCTGGAAAACCTCAGGACAGCTTGCTCTCCAGCTTTATTGAGCAGACCTTCTGCTGCCTTCCCACACCCAATGGTGCTCTGCCCACCGAGGTCCCTGGGATCGCTGACACGTTGGGCTGGGGCGAGACCAGAGATTCGGATGGGCTTGCTCCATCTGCCAAGGTGGAGTGGTAAAATGACACCTGTTCTATCCAACAGCCCATTCACTGACTTAACAACTCATCCATCGATTGATTGATTCACTAAATTATTAATTCAAGGTTGACCGCGAGCACAGCTGTGTGGTTATGTCTTGCCCTTTCTTCTCGGGTTCATTCCTACACTGCACCTAGGAATCAAATGCTTTTTAAAGAAAAGTGAAGCCCCTCCGGTGAGGTGGAAAGAATCTGCTGTACTAATTCATACCAATTTAATCATAGTGTTATTAGGGACCTAATGGATTTTTCCTCAACTGGGCATTTGCATTTTAAAAGTGAGACCTGGAAAACTCTGTCATTGCTCTCTGGTGCTTGGACGGTCATCAAAGTAAGGCTTCCTCCGTCCTCTCGCTCACCCCAGAGCAATGACTGTGCCTGAATCTATTGATGACACGTGAAGGGAGTGGGCTTCTCTGTGCAGTCCGTGGTGGGATGAGATGGGCGTTGGAGACAGGAGAAATCCAGGGAACCCCTTCTGCCTTTGGGTAGCTTCATTCCCAGTTCCGGAGGAGAAGGCTGGGGGTGGGGGTGGCTTAGCCCAGGGCCTCCTCCTTGGGGTGGAGTTGACCTTGAGAGGAGCAGTGGCGTCTACCGTCCCTTCCTCTGGGGGCTCTTTAATGCCAATCTGAACAGTCTGGAAATGGAATCTCTGGGACCCCTCCCCATCACTATGATTATAATAAACTCCAGGATTGTAGCCGCGGAGCCTCGGGCTTCAGGAATGCAGCCTGTAATTACCTCGCTTCTAAATGCTCCTGGTAATGGATGATGAGGCCTCGTGCATCAGACCAGTTAAATTGCCGTGCGACTCGGCCACAATTTAACTTGGCAGACAATACGCTCCAACTTGGCAATGAAGGGAACGTGAACTATTTGGGAATTGTTAACTTTTAGAACAACCTGGAAAGTGCCAGGGAAGTCTCTGGAAGGGAGAAGTCGTCAGTAAAGTCTTGGACCATGAGCTGATTATCCATGACTCTCTCCCCTTTCCTGCCCACCTGGCCCGACATTGCTGGGAATACAGATTGCAGGGATGACCTGGGTCCTCCCACAGGATCACACTCACCGCTCCAGGAACCCTGCTGGACGCTGGGGACAGGAGTGCTGGCAGAGACCACACTGGGTCTCTGTCCTCCAGGAGTTTACGTTCAGCGGGGGCCAGACCTACACACATCTGGGCCACAGTGGGATCCTTTCTGGAGGGATACAAACTGAGGATCTGGGGCTTGATGGTGGCTGTGTAATCTTGCATGGGGTGAGAGGGACGATGGAAGATCTCATAGGGAAGGTGACAGTATCTGACGTGGACTTTGAAAAATGCCTAGGGTTTGGGCAGGCTGAAGGGAAAAGTTGGGGCTTGCCAGGGAGAGGAGGCTGTTAGCAGTATGGCAGATCACTAGGTGAGTGGGCAGGTAAGAGTGGAGGGACAAATGAGAGTGTGACACTGTTTCCAGTCAGCTGGGGCCCGGCTGTGAAGCTAGATGCATTCCCTTTCCCAGGGAGTGTACTTGTGCAGGCCTCGCGGCTTACAATCCAGCCAGTCCCTAGGGTTGTGCCTCAGATGGGACCGCACGTAGGCTGGGTAAGCGCTGCTCTGGCGTGGTGGGTAAGGGGCCAGGGCTAAGGTCAGTGCTAATGCTCTAGTGCCCCGAGACCAGCCGGATGGCTCCAGAACTCTGAGGTACTGTCCGCTGCCCCTGCCCGTCTGTCATGTCCTTGAACAGACTTGGGGGTGTGCATGGTCATTCCTACCCCTGGTGTGATCCTCTCCTCTCCTCCTCACTGCCTTTCAAGAGCGTGTGTGCTGAAAGGGTCAGCCCCAGCTCCAGAGACCCTGACCTTGGGGTGCAGGCCTGGCGGCAGGGGGGCTTGCTGGGGGACTGCAGCTGGCCACATGCAGGTCTGGGGCACAGTGCTCCCCAAGGGCCTGTTCTGTCTGCTGGGAATGGATATGCAATGTGGCACTTCCCATCACCCCAGGGATGGGCTGCTGTCCCTGCCGGAGGGACCACAGGGCTCTCACCGACCTCACCTCCACTGTCTTTGCCTCTTTCGTTCCCCAGGCCCTGACTGCTTCCAGAGCTCCTTACACATTTGCTACGAATCTTTATTTCCAGATTAGCCACCATGCACACAAAAGGGAGCGTCCTGATTTGAGGAGCAAAAACAGTGATTACTAGATCGGTTCTGTCTCGCAGAATGTGCAGGAACAAACAATGCCACACAATTTTAGTTTGTATAGCGTCTTTCAAACCACGCAATGCCCCGGGCACAGCGCGGAGTTGCTGTAAATAATACAATCGCCGAGATAAACATTCTAAACATCTTTGCATCGAGCTTCGTTTCATCCTGCCATACTGGGCCCTGGAGGCTGGAAGGAGAGACGGGGCAGGCGCAGCCCCCAGACTCTGGGGAAAAGGCAACCTGGACGTGGCCGGAGGGGCGGTGGCAAAAGGGAGCCTGGGTGGGGAATGCGGTCAGGAACTGCTGCATTTACAGGAGGTCAGGAAAGGGAGCCCGAAGGAAGGCAGGAAGGCGGGAGACTTGGGGCAGAGAGTGGTGTTTGGGACGCAGCAGGAGCCCAAACAAAGTAGGCCCGTGCTCCCTGGGGCTCTCCTCCTCTGTGGACAGGACTGGGGGAAGGCGGGTAGAAGAAGAAGAATGACCAGCGAGGTTATTCCTTTTGTGGAAGTTTCCAGGGCAGCATCAGACAAACACGGGGTAGTCGGGGCCTGGCTGTTTTACTTATAACTTGCTGTGGGACTCAGTTCTGTCTCCCTGAACCTTGGCTTTTCCAAGAGTGCTATGTACGGGTCATTGAATTTCTCTCCCTCCAGGCCTGACCATCTCAGTGTCATTGATTGTGTGCTCACTCCCTCAGTCCACCCCCACCCCTCCTGTGAAGCCTTGACAGGCTCTACACTTGCCCTCTGACTGAGAAGAAGGGGTGCAGCTCCCTTCTTGCCCACAGTGGGAGCCTCCCCTCAGCTTTCATTGGAGCAAAACCTCCACCCACTCCTGGGCTAGCTCTGGAGAAGAGGAGGGTGGGCTTGAGTATCTAGATCTTACTTGAATCAGTTTGCCTCTGAATCTTCCTGTGTGACCTTGGGCAAAAAACCCCCTCTGTGACTCTCAATTTTGCCAACTTGAACTAGGCATAAAGACACCTGGTCACGGGGTTCTGATGAGGATAACTGAAAAAATATGTGCGAGGTATCCGGTATCCTATCCACTGCACGGTGAGTGAATGCGCAAGAAATGGTGGTTATTACTGCTTCAGCTATTGGCGATGGGGACTTCCTCCATGGAGAGGGAACGCACTTGGCCCTGCCCTGCGGGGAACCTCTGGGGACCCAGGGCACGTTGCAGGGCTGCGAGGAGAGGAGGCCAGACACCCTGCCCTGTGGGACCCACTCTGGGCGCCCCGGGGGCGGGGGGGGGGCTGTCTCTGGGATGGGCTCCTGGAGCTCGCTCTCATTTTCCAGTTGCTGGAGTTTTGTTCATCAGTTCCTCCTAATTTGGGTGAAGTTCGCCATATGGAGAGTAGGGAACGGTGTTAAAAAAGCTTTCACACATAGATAGCGCAGCGCTTTCTCTGCTAAATGAGGACTCTCTTCCCCAGCGCAGATTTCACACGCCGATCTCCAGGGTGTTGATTTCCCTCATCAACAGGGGTGGAGTTGTTGAGGCTCTCGGAGCCATTGTCTCTGGCCGGCGGGGTCCTGTTCCGACCCCAGGAGAAATCCCATCTTCTTTTTCCTCCCCAGGGGTGAGGGTTTTCCAGCCCGCTCAGGTGAACCAACTGTGCTTCCAAGAACGGGAGCATGCGCAGCTCCCCTGCCCGCTCCAGGCGGCGGGTCTATCAGGCCCTGCACGCCCGGGTCTCCCGGGGATCCCTCTGGATGCTCTCCTTTCACGCCTGGAAGGGAGCTGGGCTGTTCTGAATTGAGCCCAAGCCCCCTGTTCCCCAACCACAGCGCATTCGCTAGAACTTTCTCTCCCAGCCAAGACATCTGCCACAGTGTGACTCCCCACCCCCACCCCCACTTCTTTCTGGCCTGACTGCACCCATTTGCTTGTTTTAGTTCTCAAATATAACTCTCTTCGTTTGTCTACCGGAGGCTGAAACTCGATGTCCTTCACCTCCAAGGGCAGCATACTTTCTGCAGGTGCTCCTGAGGGCTTTCCCTCAGCCAACAGGACAGTGTTCCTTCCCAGTCCTCACATTGCCCGGCTTTATCAGTCTAGGTGGGGCCTCGGTTAGCTAGGGGTCAGTGGGCAACTTGTTTGGCCTCAACGCCTTCCTTATAGTGATAAAAATGATAGTGGTAATCAGCCATTCAGTGAGCCCTCACCGTGTGCTAGTTCCTCTGTTTTGTGATCTCATTTCCTACTTACAATAACCAGGCAAGATCTGTGTGATTATCTGGACTTTAAAGAGGAGGGACCTGAGACTCAGAGAGGTTAAGTGACTGGCACAAAGCTGCACGGCTAGTTCGTGGCAGAGCTCATGTTCAACTCCAGGTCTACTGACCCTAAATCTTGTGCAGTTTCCACTGGCCTGCTCCCTGGATCCTTGTCGTACTGCTAATGTCTTGTTATATCCAAACGTGCCCCACACTTGGGTCAGGGACAAATACTGCACAGAAATACAGTTGAGGCCTGAAGAGCAAGGGCTATGGGAAGAGAGTTAGCATTTTCCCAGGCTGGCTGGCTTTATGGCTTGGTGTCCTGTGCAAGGAGAGAATTGAGAGTCTATGACTTTGTTCCAGTGGAACTTTGCCACCCACATGGGTTTGGCTCTCCTTGGGACCCTTGTCCAGCTCCGCAGGGTGTGACTTTCCCACCCTGTGGGAGGAAGAGGAGCTTGAAATTGTTTTTGAGATGTTGTCATTGATTTTCTTTAATGCACAAAAACATTTCCATTCACACATGGGCTTAGTTGAGGGGGACAAAGAGAAGATTTGACACAAATTTAGGGGGCTAGGTGGAGCTCAGCGAGGGAGCCTGAGTGCCTTGTCGATTGCTCTTCAATTTATCAGTATTTTCCTGGAGTTCCTTTGCAAAGCCCTCTGCTTAATCTCACTGCTGGGTGGGGGATTGGAAGCGGGTATGTGGCTTCCTGTGTGCCTTGGCTTCCAGACCAGTTTACGCTTGCCTCTCAGCCCCTGCTCCAGAGCTGTCCTGTTATTCTCAGAGAGAATGGCTTTCAGGTTAGAGTTCTAGGTCCTCAAAAGAAAAAACTGGGACGAAGTGGTGCAGCCCATGCCCCAGTGCAGGGCGCAGGACCTAGTGCGAAGCCTTAGCACCCAGGGCATTTGTGCTCTTGCACAAATTTCAAGGGAAACAATCCCACACTGTGAAACAGCAGTCAGGGTTGCTGATAAAGTTCCAACAATACTCACCAACACGGCGAAAAGAGAAATAAAAGCAAAATAGCACGGATCAAGTTCTTAAAGAGGACGGTCTCGGGTGGGTGAAGGGCAACAGGGAATAGCAAGAGCGTAAAATGGGGATCCCAGCCCTCTGTGCCCTGTCCCCCTTCTCCTGAGGGCTGCGAGGCATTCCAGGGCCCTTAGGCGAATTTTCTCTCCAACCTCGAAAGAGCCGTCTTCCCAATTTTCCTTGGCTGGCTCCTGTTTTAGTTTGCTGGGACTGCCATCAAGAAGTACCACAAACTTGGGGCGCCTGGGTGGCGCAGTCGGTTAAGCGTCCGACTTCAGCCAGGTCACGATCTCGCGGTCCGTGAGTTCGAGCCCCGCGTCGGGCTCTGGGCTGATGGCTCGGAGCCTGGAGCCTGTTTCCGATTCTGTGTCTCCCTCTCTCTCTGCCCCTCCCCCGTTCATGCTCTGTCTCTCTCTGTCCCAAAAATAAAAAAACGTTGAAAAAAAAAATTAAAAAAAAAAAAAAAAAAAAAAAGAAGTACCACAAACTTGGTGGCTTAGAAAAGAAACATTTATCCTCTCCCGTTCGGGAGGCTACAAGCTCGAGATCAAGGTGTCAGTTGATCAAGGTGTCAGTTGGGCCACACCCCCTCCGAAAGTGCTAGGGAAGGATATGTTCCACGTCTCTCTCCTAGCTCCTGGTAGTTCCTTGGAGTGGGAACATAACTCTATTCTTCCCATAGTTTTCTCCCCATGTGAGTGTCTGTCGTCCAAATTTCCCCTTTTTATAAGGACACCAGTCATATTGGATTAGGGCCCTTCCTAATATCCTATCTTAATTTGATTACTTCTGTAAAGAACCTATCTCCAGATAGGGTCATGTTCTAACTACTATGTTAGGACTCCAACATATCTTTTTTTTGGGCACAATGAGACCCTAGATGCCCCTCCCTTGCCCATGCCTGTTTTTCTCAGTTAGCTGTCCCTTAAATTTGAATGAGACTTTACAATCTGCAAACTACTAGTGTAGTGAGGAAAACATGGGCCGGAAACTCCTACAGGTCTGTGGCCAAACCCCGGTGTTCCAATTTACTAGCTATGTGTCTGCGGAATATCTATCGGTTTCTTAACCCTGTTTCTTCTTTGGAAACCGGTGGCAAAATTTCCTCTTTATTGGTCAGATGTGAGGTTTGATGAACTGAAGCGCTTGGTATGGTGCCTGGTAACGTGTTCTGTGTGAATAGATGGAGGCTGCAACAGAGAGGGAAGTGATCATCCCCATTTGCAGACGAGGAAACTGAGGCTAAGACACAATCCAATCTAGAGACAGCAGGACGGCCATTTCTGCAGACTCTGCACCCCCCCCCCCACCGCTTTCACTTGGTGGACTCAGAACCACACCCCCAACCCTTTTTACTTTGTGAACTCAGAACCATCCCCCTACCCTTTCACTTTGTGCCTCATGTGGCTGTGCACTCCCCTCACCGTCTTGCACTTTCTCTGTATATATTTTTAACCTGTCTTCTTTCCTAGAGGGAAAGGAACCTGCTAGACTCCAGGTTCCTTGAGGACTGTGACTAACCTTATTTGTTTTTCTTTTGTGTTTGTTTTTGATTGTAGTAAAATACACATAACATCCATTTGACCATTTTAACCATTTTTAAGTGCCGTCTGTTGGCCTCAAATACATCCACATTATTATGCCACCATCACCACCGGCCACCTCCAGAATGTTTTCATCTTCCCAAACTGGAACTCTATACCCATAATTCTCCATCTGCCCCTCCCCACCAGCCCCTGTCTCTAGGAATTGGACTACTTTAGGAACCTCATATAAGTGGAATCTTGTGATATTTGTCCTTTTTTTACTTGGCTTATTTCACTTAGCGTGATGTTGTCAAGGCTCATCCTTGCTGTGGGATGTGTCAGAATTTGCTTCCTTTTTAAGGCTGACTAAATACTTCGTTGTATGTCTAGACCACATTTATCCATTCATCCATCGAGGGACATTTGGGGCGTTTCCACCCTTTGGTTACAGTAAATCGCACTGCCACGGACATGGGTGTGCCAGTATATCTTCAAGCCTCTGCTTTCAGTTCTTTTGGGTACCCTCCCAGACGTGGAATTACTGGATCAAACCCCATTTGCCTTTGTATTCTCAAGGTCGATGATAATACTGATAGAGCCTATGACGTAACAAATATTTGTTGACCGAAGCCATCGAGGACTGCATGATTAAGTGAGTCACTGAGAAGAGAATGGAGCAAGGAACAGCAACCTGGCAAAGAAAGAGGGGGTCGTTGTAACAGTGAGAGGATCCAGACGAAGCCGCGGACCAGACCAGGAGGGCGAAGGGCACGGGCAGATGAGACAAGCACGATGCAACCCATCTTTTGTTCTGGCTCGGTGGTACAACACTAAGGATTCGACCAAGACCCTTGCCTGATGCTTTCCTCAAAGTATTCTCTCCAACGTAACGAAAGTACCAACGGGCGGTCTACGCTCTTGGTTGGTACCAACAGGTTGTGCCCTAGGACGTACTGGAAAGTGGTCTGGAATTTCGGACTTGCAGGAGGCAGCCTCTAGGCCTCACCCACACACAAATCAGGAATCTCATCAGCAGGGCAACCGCGTGGGGTCTTCAAGCATCTACTCCTAGGAGCTCTCCAGACCCTGCTCCTGGTTCAGGCAGCTGTTCTCTGCAGTGCCCGTGTGGCCGGCTCCTTTTCCATCTGACGTGAATGTCATGTGGCTGAATGTGACTGTATTTGTTCTTCTTTTGTTTGGAGCCGAGGACGAGCGGGCCGGTCTTTCTCCGAGCCCTGGAGACTGGGAGGCTGTGATTGGCAGCGGCCCAGGATGAAAGACAAATGTGCCTCAGGTAGCAGATCTGCCAGAAAAATTCGGGCTGGTCCGAGCTCAGCTCGCCCCGTTCTTGACGGCACGAGCTTTGCATTTCTCTGGGCGACTCCCTCCTCTCGTCCCTCAACCAGCCCCCAAGAAACTCAAATCCCAGGGGCAGCAGCACTGCATCTGAAGGCTTCTTCTCATTTCGTCAGCTCACCGCTGGGATTTGGCCACCACTTTGACAAGGGGTGTAGCCGGGAGGCGGGCGTGGGGGATGGGGCGGGCGGACGGCGACCGCGAATGGCGTGGCCAAGGCTTACTGCTGTAAACTTCATCTAAAAACCCCGCATCTCGCTGACCTTCTCTCTCTAAGTAAACAAATAAGAAGCCAGTGAGAGGAGGGACATCTTTTCCACATCAGACCTCTGTCAGATGCAAATGAAAGTCAAGGCCTGTGGTGAGGTCCCAGTTTCTGTTCCTATCTTGCTGTCGAAGTGGGAGAGTAGATGGGGGTAGCTACAGGGGCCTGGGGCCTGGGGAGGCAGCCCAAAGGGGGGCAGGGCGGGGAGGGGGCACGGGCTGGGTGAATAGCAAGCTCAAGAGCACTTCTGCACAACGAGATTAGCGCGATGCGAGCGTTTCCATGCCAAGGTGCTAACGCAATAATACACACGAGTTTGCCAACTTTTCAAATTGAATGTATTTGATTATTTGCTTTTAATTAGTGTGAGTTTTGGAGTATGTACAGGATTGTCAGGGATACAGGCAAAGCCTCCTACAGCCCATGAAGCCTCCCCTCGGTAAAGACGGTCCGGGATTGTTCTTTTTTAGCTGTGGAGAATGAGATTTAACAGCTCTGTTAAATGTTTCAGCCCATTTCCATTGTGCCTCTGTTTCAACCTATTGGCAAGACCAATTGAAGTGCGAAAATAAACCTCTTATCTGATCTGAATGCTGAGAGCGGCTCCTAAGAAGAATTTTCCTGCTCAACTTGGGCTTTCCACGAACATCCTTGTTTTGTTTTGTGTTTTCTTTCCTTTTTCTTCCCAGAGTTGCCTGTTAAGCTGACTTTTTCTCTTCTCTCTTCTCTATAAGTATGTTTTAGGAAACGTCTGGACCCATGAAAAGAAATGGGTGGGGGAGGACAAGAAACGTGTTTCTATGACAGAAGCGTTTGGAGAGCCTTTCTGTCTGCCCAAGGCGGATGGCCCTGGTTTGGAGTCTCTCCGTGGGGCCGCCTCCACTCGAGACGATTCTCTAACCTGGGCTACAGTGAGTCCTTGGAGTACCTGGGCCGGCCAGGCCAGTGGGGGACCGAGTCGGGGAGTGAGCATCGGTCCTCGTGTGCTCCACGTGCACCGTGGGGGACGGTGGTGCCACCTCGGCTGTTGTAGCAGCTCCTGCACCTTTTCTGGAGGTGGTGTTTTCACCAGGATTGGCCACTCCTTCCCCCGGGGCGGGCGGGGGGAGGGGGGTGGCAGGCAATCAATGATCATTCACAGAGACCAGGCAAGTCCTTCTTGAGGCCCCAACTCAGAGAAGCAAGAGGAGGTGGAGAGCTCAGGGTGGCAGTTCTGTGTCCCCTCTCTGTTTCCCAACCTTTTCTATGTGCTAAAGGGGACAAGAAGGATGTGGCGTGAGGCTTTTTCCACCACCACCACCACTGTCCTCCCAGCCTCCTTGGACCTGTCACTTGGCTTCCCTCTGCCCCAGGACATGGGGGACGCGGACAGAGACCGCAGGCCACCCTGGCATGGCCAGCCACTTCGTCCCTTCCTGCTCCCGGCTCACGTCGCTGTCCCAGCAACTCACCAGGGCCCAGGGCCACCGGAGCCGCCATGTAGCAGGGACCCCTCATACACATTCTGAGGATGGCCGCCCGCTCACCCATTACCTACACAATCTCTCAGTTACATTAAAAAAAAAAATCTTTCCCCCCCTCAACAATAGAGAGGAACAAATGGTTGACAAATAACAACAGCAGCAGCTCTCCAACAAAAGCACGCAATTATTACAATTATACTATCCTTGATTAGACTGCCATGCATTGCATTTCAATGTAATTGATGTTGTAGGTTGACACATCGGACACCAAATATTCTCGCCTGTCCCTTCTCTCTTTTGTTTCAGAAGCTGATTTGCATTTTCTATGCTTTTAGTAATGAAGACTTAGCACTTTTCCTCCATTAGAAAAAAAAAGAGAGATACAATAATCTGCAACTCGGCACTTGTTTAAGGATTCTGACCCTCGAAAATACCACTTTGCTTCACACATTAGCTGCTTACAAAGAAGGAAGCTAATGTATCATCTAATTGGGCAAACCACTGCATCTGATTTCTCTCAATCAGACTATTAGCTTCGTAATTACCCATCTGCCTCGTGTGGAAAAACGGCAAGGCGCACACCCAGCTAATAACGTTCTCAAGAGCACTCCACCACAATGAGGGGAGGCAACGTGGAGGGATATGGTCTCTAACCATTTCGGTGCCAAGGTGGTCACACAATGCAGGGGGGCTCTGCCAACCTTCCCCCGCCTGGATGTGGTTAATTACTTGTCTTTAATTAGTTGGAGTTTTGGGGGGTTTGTTCAGGACTGCAGTCACTGTTGCTGCAGTGGTGGCGGTGGCCGCGGGGATAAGGAAGGATGGTGACCAGCGTGAAGCAAGGCGGAGGCTTCCGGTGGCCCCCGCAGGAGACGGTTGGGTTTGAGGGAGGGATGTCACCTGGCTCGAGGGGCTGTCCTCCAAGGGGATGCAGAGTCCCCCAGGGTCGGAGCAGGGTGCTTCACTTCTTCTGGTGTTGGAGTCCCCCCTTTCCCCTTTGAAGGTGCACGCTTTGGGCCCCTGCCACGGCTGAGCTGAGGATGAAGACATCGGGAAGGGGCCTGGAACCTCCTGGTGCGTGTGGATGCTGAGTGGCACAGTGACCTCTCTAACCTGTGCTTGCTTCCGGCTCACGTCCCCTTTTGCCTGGTATCACGTTCTAAACACCTTGTTGTTCAGTTCTGGGGCTGCAGGGCTTTTGTGCGGTCTGAGGATCGTGTGACCTTGGGCAAGCTGTGGGATGCCTCCTTTTCCCCTGCGCCCTGACCTGGGAGAGGAGGCCGGGCCAACTCGTGTCCTCAGAGACTGGGGTGGTTGGAAGGTGGGTGTGTTTGGGAGAGCAGGTGGGGCCCATCTTGATGCCAGCTGGAGTGAGTGGCTGGGGTTCCCTGCTCCAGCGACTAGAGTAGCTCAGGTGTTTTTTGTATACCGTTCTGTGAGAATTTTACCTGAACGAAGGCTTCTAGCTAAAAATCTTGAGACCAACTGGTCGTGCACGATCTGGCTGTAACGTCTAATGACTTACTGTCTCTTTCAAGTCAGTACACTGTGCCTGGGTCAATACTGATACTCATCTTCTAACGGTTGATTTAGAGATTAGGTAACGGAGGTTAGCATATCAAAATGGAGTCTTTTGAGGCTGACACGTGATGAATTTTGCTTTTGTGTCTTTTTTTTGTTTAATTGTGTTCTGAATTTGAAGAGTCACTGATAGCTAATACTGAGGTATTACGTGGAGAGCAGAAATTTGCATGTGCCTTATATCACCCAGGAAAATATTTTCTAACATCTGTCACGTGTGTGTTACGGTGAGATACCCTGTAGCTAAACTTATATTGGGCACAACCCCTGCTTAATGTAGCTTTGAGCAGTAAATAAAAGATAGGTTTGTTCCTTACGTGAGTAAGAAGAGTGTCAGGATTCATCGGTCTTGCTAAATGCCCCCATCCAACTGGCCAAGGTTTTCCACAACGGGAAATGACACATTCGCTCAAGCCCACCTCAACCTGATTACTTCCTTCTCTTGTGCTCAGGCTTTTAGCAGTCAGTTCTGTTTTACTTCACAATACCCCATGGAAACAGTTTGGTTGATCTGTGATATCTGTCCTGTTCTGTGTGTAGGAAATTGGGGAACTCAACAGCCACATGTATCTCTTAGGGTTTAGGAATTTTGTGGAAGATGCTGTCACTGTGTCATATAGAGTCTTACTTATAAGGATCTTTTAAAAAGTCTTTCTAAGTCTGTTTAAGGAAAGGGTTGGCTTCCTTTGCAGTATATACACGCTGTATTTTGTAACTGATCAGTTTTTTTTTTTCCTTTTTGCTTTGGCTGCTAGGAATCTCAAAGGCCAAATTTTAGCTGCTCTCTGTTGGTTTAATAAGACTAGATGCCATACCTTATGTTGAATGACACTCAAACTTTATTATTTTTTATCTCCTTATAATAATACTTTTCCTTTGCTCTCCCTCGTGCAAATATTCCTCTTAGATCCTTCTGTGTCAAATGCATTTTTGTACAATACCTAAATACTTGATGGGAAAAGGTTCTGGTAGAGACAGAGACCAGAGAGGTTAAGTAATTTGTCTAAGTGACACAGGAATGAATGAGGTCGAGAAATCTTTCTTTCTTTTTTTTTTAATTTTTTAAAAAATGTTTGTTTATTTTTGACAGAGAGAGAGAGAGAGAGAGAGAGAGAGAGAGAGAGAGAGAGAGAGCATGAGCAGGGGAGGGGCAGAGAGAGGGAGACAAATAATCCGAGGCAGGCTCCAGGCTCTGAGCCATCAGCACAGAGCCCCAGTGCGGGGCTCGAACTCACAGACCGCGAGATCATGACCTGAGCCGAAGTCGGACGCTCGACCGACTGAGCCACCCAGGTGCCCCGAGAAATCTTTCTTATGCCCAAAGCAGGGTTTCCAAGATGTTAGCCATGAAATCTGCTAAAATTAGTGTACCTTGTGAGCAGCTTGATTTCTCTTTGGCAAAAATTCATGCAATTTGTTAGCCTCTGTTAGAGCTTTCTTACTCTTCCCTGGAAGTCTGGGATGCTAAGCACCCATCAAGCCACACCCGGGGACAGAGCTAAGGGAAAAGGTGGGCGGAGTGACCTGTCTTCACAGTCATGGAGCCCACTAGCACATCTGGCGTCTTCGAGCTTTCCTGTTAGGGCTCTTTCTGAGATGTCAGTGCCTGCCATGGTCCCCGAGACTGAAGTGAGAGGTGAGTTGTGTACTGCTCAGGGAGTGTGTGCAGAAGGGCAGAGAACATACTACTTCCTCACAAGCCACGTTACGAGAGAGTCAGCAACCTGTGGAATAGGCCGCCTGGGACATGCTCTCATTTTGTTCCGACATTCTAGAATCATCTGCTTGGCCACGACATGATTTTTTCTCTTGCCTCCAAGCATTCTCCACTATTCTCCAGAGGCCAAC